>NW_013573221.1:5141-8761 GCF_000499745.2 Eimeria mitis | reverse complement strand
CCTCTTATTCCTTATTACTTTTTAAATGTATACTGTCGATGATATAGATTTGTAAACTCCAGTCTTTACACCCGCTGTAACTCCCCGCCTTCCCTGTTTAAGGAACATTCTCCAATGGCATTTGCTTCTTACATGCTCCTTACGCTTATCCCTGTTTTTCTTCATGCCTCTAATGTCTGACAGTGCTCACCGTGCTCCCTTTTCATTCAAATTCGGCTCATCTTTGCGTGCGTTCTGTCGACAGATTCATCAAATGATTCAGGCGAGGGCGCTTCGACTGAGGCAGCAGGTCAGTTTTAAATGAGAGCTGCACACGTGGTTGATTCCTAGGATTCGCATTGAGGCAAACTGGTGGGTGGAAGAAGCCGTGACTATACCAATTGTTTGACTTTCTGTGCAGGAAGAAGAAACAGCAGCTGCTGTTGCCCTGGCGACCAATGCACTCCGCCAGCGTGCACAAGAGCTCCTAAACCAGGCAGCAGAGAAGCTCGAAAGGTTCGTTTTTGTCGCGCATCTATCCATGCGAAGATACGTCTGTCGAAAATATTTAAGGAGGCTGTATTGCCTAGTGCTGCATCTACAGTTTCGTTATATTTTGTCTGTGCTTTGCGATGGAGAGGCAGGCTCCAGCGCAAATGCATGCAGCGGTAAACTGACTGTAAACAGATGCAGTGCAAGCGTAGTTCTGTTGTAAATGCTCAGGCTGGCATTGCAGCAACGGAAGAGGACAGAAGCATCGGCTGAGAAAGCGGCTTCCATTCTCCGTAGGGCTACGGAGGCTCGTTGTGCACTGCGGCACGAGGTACAGCACACCCTTAGATGTAAACCCCTTTGCTGTGCGGCAGATTTCTTATGGCTTCGCCTATGCCTGCCTGCTGTGCACGCTCCTTGCTTATCCAGCATGTTGATAATAATAATACTGGTAATAACAGCAACTATTATTATAACTATTATAGTAATAACTCTTGTCCTACCTGGTGTTCGCAGAGGAATATGCTGGAGCAGCTGCGGAGGCGGCACGGAGGTGAACAACAGTTGAAGCTGAAAGCAACAGCTGAAGCACTGGACGCCGAACGCCGTCGCTGTGAGTACATTCTTCCGTTCGGCAGTTCTTTAGGGTGTCTCACAAGGGAGCTAGCTGTACAACCGCAGTGCAAAAGTCGTGGTGGTCTTAGATTTAGAACCTCATGCGCAAGCACTGTTCGCCGAGCCAATGGATGGTGCTTGGTGTTATGCCTTGACCCTTCAGGCGTCGATCTCGAAGCTCGAATGGAAGCGCTGCAGCAGGAGAACCGACAACTCCGGGCTGCGCTGCACCGTGCACAACCGCCCCAAACGAGAGGCTTAGTTAACAGTAAACAATTAAGCGCTACGGATGCTTCGTCTTCAAACCGGAAGCGTCATCAGACTCTTGGGTGTCATCCCACAACCCGATGTACCGCTCAGCAAGACTCCGCAGAGACAGCTTCTCTCACGGCAGTGGTGCTCCCTGCAGTACCACCTGCCCAGGGGGCGCGAGGAGGCTGTCGGTCCTGTTCAAGGCAGCCTGGAAAGGCTATCGGGCCTAACAGTCGCTCAACAGACTCGGCGGGGCGCCAAGCACTTCTAGATGTGGAGGTTCGACTGCCTCCTGCTGCCTGTTCAGCGGCATCAGCCCGTTCAGCCTGCAACGAAAAGCAAACGCATGATGTAGACATACATGGTGCCCAAGGTGCCCCTGATCGTCCGCAGCTACAACCTGAAGGATGCCCATGCCCGCCGCAACTGGATGCGTTGTCCCATCACATCAGCGATACGGGTAACTCCAAATGCAGCCAAACAACAGACAGCGTGCGAAAGCATAGACACCGCAACCGTTCTGCCGGAAGTAGTGCATTTCGAACGGACGAATCCACCAGCAGCAACGGCAGCATGAGCAGCTGCAATAAGCTTGAGAGACGGCGCCGTTTGCGCCAAAGAATGCGGCATGGAAACGCTCAGCTGCAGCGCTCTCTCTCTCGCGGATCGGTCAGCACTAGCAGCAGCAGCGCTGCGCCGGATCGCGAGAAGGGCCGTCGCCGCTCCCACTCCACGCGGCGCATGACGCGCGCACCACTGCATCCGCGTATTTCTTTCTCTGTTCCGCAGCCAAGTTTGCAGCAGCCCCTGGAGGTTGATGACGACTCCTCTTCGGGTTCGTCCGTGCCTCGACGGACCCGTACAAGCGGTCATAAGCTGGCACTCCGAGGAGACGTGGCGGGGCGGTTACAAGCATCGCTCATGCGTCTCCAAGAGCGGCAGGCGCTGCAGGGAAAGATACAGAATATTGCACAGCAGTTACTGCACCCGCACCAAGCGTAGCCTGCTGCAGCGAATGAGGGAGCACCTCATTCATAGGGCTGGCAGTAGTAAGACCCAAATACCTTATTTGAGCCGAACATAGAATCTAATGTGTAAAGACGTCAAATGTTTTTTGCGGGGACTAGATGCTGCGGGAGCTTTATTAGTATCTGGAATTGCAAGTCAGACACATCTTTCAGCACAAGGTCAACTTTTTTGTGTTCGAACTTCGTGCCGAATTTTCTACACATGTTGCATTATTTTTTCAGTGAGCGGAGGACTACAATTTTAATTAGTTTTGTCTTTGAGGTGGTGAGGGCTGAATTCTCTGAAGACTCGCTTTTCAGGATTTCGGCGGGACGGAATTTCATCGTGGCGCATTTCACTNGGCTGAATTCTCTGAAGACTCGCTTTTCAGGATTTCGGCGGGACGGAATTTCATCGTGGCGCATTTCACTTAGCCTGACGTCCAGAGTTGCGAGAACTTCAAGGCTCGCTGAGTCTTCCCGCACAGAGACATAGCGACTTAGTTCCTAATATCTGTGCGGAATAACGCTGAGTTTCCAAGTAGACTTGTTTGAATTGACGGGATGCAGCTCTCAAAAAAACGCCTAAAGTGGCGGTTTCGCGAACGGCTACGGCGGAAACCGATCGATAGACCAATGAGACTTACAGACTCCGTGACTATCCAGTTGCGAGCTACTAAAAAACCTCCTTCTATGGGGAGATCGCCGAAAACCTAGTAGAGAATTCGAAACCTTTAACAGGGGAGAGCTGTATGGTCACTAATTCGATGCACTGCTGGTGAGAATTATTCTGTCCAACGGGGACCAGGGGGGGTAGGCAGTTACACGAGTTTGGCTGTTCTAAAGAAAAAATTGCGTTTTCCTCGGGAAAGTCGCTATTCAAACCAAAGTTGGCTGCGATCAATATTTGACTGTTGGGCAAAGGCAGCCAGTGAAAATGAGCCTTGCATCGGGGTCACCCAGCGGTCGCTGTGCCCACTAAGACCATCAGAGCAATGCGCAAATGGGGGGTGAAACCGGCATCGAACATACGCGTTCGGAAGACACCCCCGCTTGCTTAATAAAATACTGGGGTTAAGTTGCAGAATATCTTCTACAGTTCCAGGAGGTCCATGAATCGTTCTGAATTACGCGTGTTGCTCTGCCCCGCCTTGCCGTTCGCCCGTAGCGGGAGCAACGAAAGACAGAGCCGATCTATCCGATTATCCGACTTAAATTGATCTTTTACTTTTAGTAAACGAATCTGAGATTCTTTGGTGCTTATCCTTCTGCGCG
>NW_013573221.1:0-4888 GCF_000499745.2 Eimeria mitis | reverse complement strand
TCAGCGAAAGCTTAAGGTTCGACATCGAATTTCTGCCCCCCCTGCTCTGAAGTTTGAATTTTGATCCAACGAAACTTCCTCCGCTGTCCCCTATTTGCCCATCCCGCACAAGAAGAAGGTGCCTAGGAGCCAAGACCCTTGCACGTCCTTGTACATCGAAGGGCGACGACTGCCTGGCGCAAGCGCCAAACGAGAATAAGTCATAATACACTGTTCGAGTTAACCTCATAGGAAAATTTCGGAGAACCAATGGATGCGGGCCGGTTAGCAGAGGAGGATCTCTTCCTTAGCAACTCCTTGAGACAACAGTTATGCTGGCGTGATGGCAACGACGCCACCGTATTGAGAGCACCAGGTACACTTTCCGAGGCGTTCACCCTTGAAGGATTATTACAAACAACATCTATCACTGCCTATTTCAGATGGACACTCCTCCAGCACCGCGTTCACCTACATTCCTACTATCCACAGTGTGGGCATAAATGCCCTAAATCCTACGCACGATCCAATCTACCGCGGCAGCCTTCCAGCTCGTGGAGATCATATCTCTGGCAGAGAAGTTGGACCGATTCAACCACCAAAACGCGACGAAGACATGTGGCTGCAAGTTTGTCGCTATGGGGAGGGAATCGCTCTGGNATTCAACCACCAAAACGCGACGAAGACATGTGGCTGCAAGTTTGTCGCTATGGGGAGGGAATCGCTCTGGAGGATCTTGCTGACTACATAATGGATCAGCGGCCGCCTCATCCTTACGGCAGGCAACCCAACGAAACAGTGCCGAAGGGGCGAATCGCCTTTGGGCAGGAATATCCATTCAGGAGAGGACCATTCTGGGTTGTCGTGGATCCTTGTGTGGCCGTTGCTACGATTGACAAGATTCTCAAGCTTCATTTGTTGCATTGCAACACCTCCAAATGCGAAGTGGAGGCTCTCGTGGACTACTACATCAGAAGCTGTGTCGACGAACGAAAGTTGTCTCTACCTTATCTGCCAAATTTTGAACGCGGACTGCTGTGTTTTTGGGAACCCAAGCAGAAGTATTTGTAGAGCTCAAGTCATGACGGCCCTAAATAATCACTACTCCTTAAGGGGATTCGCCAGCGATAAACAAGCACCTGTTGCTCAAGGCCTTTGTTCCTTAGCCTCTACTTGTTCGTGAACCAGACGCGCACCTCGGAGAAGTGACTTCTCAACTGCATGCATCACATTCGTGCAACTGCACATACAGTGGAGGCGGCTGGTGCTGGGTTTGCCGTGACATCAGAAAAAGATGTAGGGACAGCCCGGCGGAGGTGCATGCAGGGGCGCAAGCGAAGCTAGATGATTATTCTTTGCAAGGGCGAGTATTTCACTCCCTTCAGATGCCAACAACTAGAATATCAGCAAGTTGTACGCTTAAACCTTGCTAACCATGGAAAACCGGGCGACGAATGAGGGAGTCTCAATTATCTGAAGCCCTGAATATGCGAGCTCGGAGGATATATATGCTGAAGAGTTCAGAGAAAGTGATCTACGAACAGCTGCTCTCTGGCGGATTCTATTCTACTGAAGTGCTGATCGTGCGAGCAAACCCGTGGATTGCAACATATTTACATTGGTAGACGTTTAGACGAGTAGGAGGCAGCCGACATGCCACAGTAGAGCTTCAGTTCTTCTTGTATGATTCACCCACTTCGCAGAAAGCTTCTTAAGGACCTAAAATGGGTGGTTCGGCTAACGTTACTTATACCGACACAATTTATGGCCACAAACAAGTGCAACAACCACTTGAATCTCAGCATTTGGTAGTGCAGAGAAGTAGCACCTGCGAACACGAAAGCGTTCCCTGTCTCGGTTTCAAAGAGCAAAGGAGAACCAAATAACTAAACACTGACTTATACTTTGAAGCATCATCGCTTTTTCCGAGACCGCGGAACTGATATTCAAGAAAAATGGCGACTACACTGTCGGCCTAATAGAAGCACGAACAAATGACCATATTTTACAGGGTTACGAGTCGTAGGCTCCAGAAAACGATGTATTTTGTGCAAAAATCATTATTTAACAAGCGAAAGCTTTCGCAAAATTATGATTACTGGGGGACGAAACCTCTCGTTGCGTTGCTCACTTTCAGGCAGGCGGTAGTTTCTGTTAACAGGCGGCGCCACTGGGAATTGACTCGGGTGTCAAAATAGATGGCGGATACAAGTCGTCGAAATGCAAAAATTAATTAGTTTCGGTTTTGAAAATTTAAATCGAGATTTCGCTTATCCTGGTGTCGCCCTCACTCCCCTTATTGCCTGCGAAGATCTGTTGGCGGGTTTCTAGTCGTCGCCAATCCACTTCTGGATCGACGTCTTGACGACCGAATGAGAGCCCTACGTAAAGGCCTTTCTTGGCATTATAAGCATAAACACTGTCTTATTTTACCTTTGTTTCACTGGTGTCACTGTTTTCTTTGAGTTTTTTCTCATTTTCAAACTAGCCCAACCCCACCCCGGGCGGACGTGGTGACCTGGCTGTAACGGGTCGCCCAGCCGAATCGACAGAGCCACCGAGCAGCATCGGGCGACTGACGGCAAGCCTGAGAATCCTTCATATTTATTTGTATTTTTGTTGCTTTTTTAGAGGAATGAAAAACGTTTGAGCTGCTGAAAGTGTGCGTGGAAGTAGGATTCTTCTCTGCCGGATCTGGTGACGCGACAACAAACGCCACTGGACACGCTTGGCGAGTTGTAGTAGTTGCGCCGAGGCAAGCAACCAGCTCAGGTTGACTCTCTTTTGCGAAACAGAACTCTCCTTCTCCCTGAGCGATACCTTAGTTTATGTCCCTGCCTCCACTATTTTGACCGCATTGTATTGCAAGTATAGACGACTGCTGCAATTTCCGCAGTGAGAGGCGGGTGGCCCCAGCGTCGCAGTGAGAGCAGCCCGACAAACCTACCGTACGGGAAGGCAGAGCTGTTTTCCTCCGATTTCAGGGGGAGAGGCGTCAAAACCTTTGATTTATCAACGACGCGCTCTGGTGCCCCCTCGAAGGCCGTCGGTATCTCTGATTTTTCAATTCTGTTCCTTCTAAGTGCACAAGATGGATTGCAGACAGTGGAATTGTTTCTCAGCAGCCCTGGACCCAGCAGTGGATGCTCTCGCCACGCATAGTCCCTCCCTTGCGACTTCTGGGGCTCGCATGGCTGCCGAGCAAGAAGAAAGAGAGCTGGGCGCCCCTTCCCCGTCCCCTACTGAGGACAAGGAGATAACATACTTTCCAACGGGTAAGGCGGTGCTTGCATCTGGAGCTGACTGGGAACTGCGAGCTTCTGGGGATACATCAGTCGTTACTCTGTCGACTCGTCTCCGTCAGTGCCTCTGTATTGATCGGGAGCGCATGGAGATGTTTCGGATTGTTTTTGAAGAGGAACGGGAAGAACTCGAAAGGTACTTGGAGTATATGGAAAGCCGCCTGCTGTTGTACCCAGCGCAGTGCATGCAGACGCTTCCCATGATGCAATCTTTCATTGATGAACTCAAAGCGGAGATAACAGAAGCGCATTCCAGTCTGCAAACCGTGGAGGGCATCGCGATAGACGTGAAGGAGCTCACAGGACAGCTAACCAAAGAATATGACAATCTTTTTTCTGAATTGCGTTCGCTTGAGCAAGGGGAATCTCCTGTTTGCCAGCAACCTGAGGTCAGAAACAGCCACATGCCGAGGGAGGCCGACAATGGAACTGCAGGGGATCTCGAAAGGATAGCGCGCCTTCAAGTCGTTGAAGAAGCGGTTTCTGCGAAGGAGATAGAGCATCGGATGCAGCTGACTATTTCTTTCACAGAAAACAAAAGAAAGGAACTTGTCGAAGTCGGAAACTCTGTCTTTCCTAGCAGCCTGAATGCTCTCGCACCGCTATGGGCCCAGCTGTTTCCAACGGCCCCAGAACAGCCAGCAGCTCCTCCTCCTACCCCTAACACTGAAAACGAGGGTTCTGTTTTCTCAGAGCAAGTGTCCGCGGTTGGGGAACCTCAACAAGTGCCTTTCTTGCAACCATCGGCTCCATCTTTTCCTCAGCAACCTGAAGTGAGTGCAGAAGTATCTATGGAGAATCCAACCGCTGTCGAGTCGCGGGCTTCTAATCTTGCTTTTGTTGCCCCAGTGGAAGCTCCGGGACCTGTTTCGGAACTTCCAGGGACCTTAGTTCCAAGAAGGCCGCACGAAATCCGACGTGGGCGTTCTCGCTATCGCCGGATGAACCCACTGGTGAATCGGAGGGCTACAGAAAGCTGCTGCCACGGCGACCCGACCTTTGTCTATTCTGCTGACGAAAGAAGCCCTTCGAGATCCTCCAATTCCATCTGTTCCGTTGAAAAAGAAGAAGAGCCGTTGAAGCTGCTCCGCTGCAACTCCTCACCTCACGGAAGTGCGGCTACAAGCAGCAGCCTGGACCTGCTTAGCAGCACAAATGACACGGCGGACGGATGAGGAGCTCCTACTACAACAGATTCAGGAAGTGAATGTGCAGCAAGCGCACGCATTGGTGGCAATAAAAATCCTTCTTTTGTATTTGTTTTCAATAGCTCCGCAACCCCTGCAGAGGCACTACGCCCACGACGACGGGATATACTGAATCCCGTGTTTTCCGAATGAGAAAACACAAAAAGGCGGAAAATACAAACTGCTGCAGCCGACGAAGCACAGCACACACACCCGCTGCTGCTCCCGACGGGAGATACTCGTTCAGCGGTAAGCTATGGGGTGCTTACTGTCGCTGCGGTTGTTTGGAAGGATGTCGAAAAGAAGCTTCAGATATTTGAGGATATTTGAGCTCCGCTAAACGTGCGCAGATGATCTTTTAACAGAGGAAATTGCAAACGGGAGATCCGCTACCCCCGTATATATATATATATATATATA
>NW_013573220.1:4356-4675 GCF_000499745.2 Eimeria mitis | reverse complement strand
TATATATATATATATATATATACATATATAAAAATAAATTTATATAAGCACAATACCTGTACAACAGCAGCATTGTCTACAGAGTGAGCATTGGTGAGTATACAGTGACGGCCCCCAGCATCGACAGTAACAAACCCAGTGCTTGTTGAGCTCGTCTGTCTCCGCGTAGACCATGGCTGGCTGTAGTTTGGCTCGCAGTGCGTGCAGAATACCTGAAGTTTTTTTTTTATAAACAAAAATAAATAAATAATATTAAACAATAAATAACATATAATAATTTATATATAAAAAAGAACAGAAATTAACTAGACGAAGAAGA
>NW_013573220.1:4073-4256 GCF_000499745.2 Eimeria mitis | reverse complement strand
TGTGCATGCAGGCTGCTGCTGCTGCCATTTGAAGCAGCATCAATGCTGCTGCTGCTGCTGCTGCTGCTGCTGCTGCTGCCGTTGGTGCTGCTGTTGCTGCTGTTGCTGGTGCTGCTGCTGTTGGCGCCAGCGGGACCCTTGGAGGCACCCCCACCACCACGACGGCCCCGCTTAGTCGCCACT
>NW_013573220.1:3764-3973 GCF_000499745.2 Eimeria mitis | reverse complement strand
AAAAAAAAAAAAAAAAAAAAAAAAAAAAAAAAAAAAAAAAAAAAAAAATTGAAGTGATGAGCTGCGTGCATGCATAAAAAGTACTTTCAGATTAATTTTATTTTCTACTATTACTACAATTAAAATAAAATAAAAAAAAAAAAATAAAAAAAAATAATATTATTATAATTATATTTATTATGTTGGAGTGTATATACACCTTAACAACA
>NW_013573220.1:2368-2750 GCF_000499745.2 Eimeria mitis | reverse complement strand
TCTCCAGCAACAGAGCCCGACTCCGCCGCCTTTCGCTTCGCTAGACGCGTTTCTACAAACAGAAAAAAAAAATAAAAATAAATAAATAAATAAATTAAATAAATTAAATAAATTAAATAAATTATGCATCTACATAAATATATATAAACAAATATATATATATATGTGTTGTTTATAGGGGGGCTGTCTTTTTCTTAGTTTATTTATTATAACAACATATAATATAAATATAAATGCATCTACATACACCTCATTCACGCATGCAATATATTTATATATATATATATATATATGCATGCAGCTGCAGTGTTTACCTCTAAGCCCCTGAATTTGCTCGCCGCCCTCATTTAGTGCTGAGTTGGGCATTGTGAGTTGTCGAGGC
>NW_013573220.1:1809-2214 GCF_000499745.2 Eimeria mitis | reverse complement strand
AAAAAAAAAAAAAAAAAAAAAAAAAAAAAATAAAGAGGAGGATGGAGCAGCGGTGCATGCAGCGAAGCAGCAGCAAGCCGCGGGGTGTATAGACAGCTGTTGTTATAGTAAATAAACAAAGAAAAATACAACCCAACTATAAACAAAATATATATATATATTTATTTTTTTAGTTTATAAATTCTAAATAGTTTTATATAATACAAAGAAAGAAGAAAAACGATATTATAATATACAGGTAAACATACAAGCGTTGATGGGGTGCTTGTTGCTGCAGTTTATAAGCCAAAGAAAAGAGAAATGAGTTTATTTATTTAATTAAAATAATAAAATACAAAGAAAAACATAAAATAAACAAATTCTCTGTCTTTCTTTTTCTCTCTTTTCTGAGCTCCAGCCCCATAC
>NW_013573220.1:1245-1709 GCF_000499745.2 Eimeria mitis | reverse complement strand
GAGAAATGAGTTTATTTATTTAATTAAAATAATAAAATACAAAGAAAAACATAAAATAAACAAATTCTCTCTCTTTCTTTTTCTCTCTTTTCTGAGCTCCAGCCCCATAAAGCTGCATGCATGCACAGCCGCTCCACGCGGCAGCGTTGTGTGTGTGATCTTCACTAAAAAAAAAGAAAAAATAAATAAAAAATAATTTATTTTATTTTATTTTATTTATTATTTCACAATATAAACAGAAGAAATGCATATTTGCCCCCAGCTAGCACCCGTGTGCATGCAGCTCAGCTCCCTATACACCTGAAACCCAGTCAAATATAAAAATATATTCAACTCGCCGTCTTCTGTTTATTTTTTTTTAAAAAAATAAATCCCCTGCATGCAGCGACCTCTCCAGTGTACATACACCCCGTGGTTTATACAGTGCATGCATGCATGCATGCATGCATGCATGCATGCATGCA
>NW_013573220.1:353-1145 GCF_000499745.2 Eimeria mitis | reverse complement strand
AGAAAAAATAAATAAAAAATAATTTATTTTATTTTATTTTATTTATTATTTCACAATATAAACAGAAGAACTAAATATTTGCCCCCAGCTAGCACCCGTGTGCATGCAGCTCAGCTCCCTATACACCTGAAACCCAATCAAATATAAAAATATATTCAACCCGCCGTCTTCTGTTTATTTTTTTTTTAAAAAAAAAATCCCCTGCATGCAGCGACCTCTCCAGTGTACATACACCCCGTGGTTTATACACTGCATGCATGCATGCATGCATGCATGTATATATGTATAATATTGATAGTAACATATCTTAGTAATAAAAATAAAAAAAATAAAAAATAAAAAAAAATAATAATAAAATATTTCGTCGTCAATTGTTTTGCTTGTGAAAATAAAAGAAAAACAAATAAAAAAAAAAATACAATAAAATAAATAACATAATAAAATATAATAAAATATTAATAGTATTATATATATTATTATATAACAGAAACAAGAAACTGCAGCTGTGTATATACACCGTGTGATACTGGCACTGTCTATACACCCGGTATACTAACAACTACAAAAAAATTATAAAGAAAAATAAAATAAAAAAACTTTTTTTTTATTTTCTACACCCCTCAGCCCCCAGCATTTCTCTGTCGAGGAGTGGACCAATGGTCACCCCCGCATCCGCTCGGCGAGCGAACGAGAATGCCACTGGCTAGCTGTGGCTAGCTGTGGCTAGCTGCAACTATCTGTGGCTAGCTGTGGCTAGCTGTGGCTAGCTGCGGGTACTTGCGTTTAGCTCTG
>NW_013573220.1:0-290 GCF_000499745.2 Eimeria mitis | reverse complement strand
TACAGCTAGCTACAGCTAGCTACAGCTAGCTACAGCTAGCTACAGCTAGCTACAGCTAGCTGTTTCTATGGTTTATGGTGGTTGCTGTATCTGTGTCTCTAATTGGGGGGCTAGCGATGCAGAGAAACAAAAAAAGGAGAACACAAAAAACCAACATTTGTTTTTTTTTTTATTTCTTTTATGCAGCAAGAAAGTCTATTAAGACAAAAAGCAACAACTCCTGCTGCTGCTGCTGCTGCTGCTGCTGCTGCTGCTGCTGCTGCTGCTGCTGCTGTTGCTGTTGCTGCTGC
>NW_013573219.1:2371-2810 GCF_000499745.2 Eimeria mitis | reverse complement strand
TTTTTATTTTTTTTTTTTTTTTTATTTTTATTTTTTTATTTTATTTTTATTTTCTTTCTTATCTCACTAGATATATTTTTTGTTTTATTGGTTTTTCTTTTTTGTTTTATTTTGACTTCTATTTTTTTATTTTTTTTATTATTATTATTAGTATTATATTAATTAAAAAAATATGTATATTTTGTTTTTTTATTTTTTCTTTTTTTTTATTTTTGTTTTTTAGCTGTCTGTACACCCCAGCGAACTCAACTCGTATTAAACTAAAACACAACTAAACCCTAAACCCTAAACCCTAATCCTAAACCCTAAACCCTAAACCCTAAAACTCTCGCAACAAAGACAACATTATATACTTATGGGGGCCCCTCAAGGGGCCCCCGCATTGACAGATCTATTCGCTGGGGGCCCCCAAGGGGGCCCCTCATCACAAAACTCTCTT
>NW_013573219.1:344-623 GCF_000499745.2 Eimeria mitis | reverse complement strand
AAAAAAAAAAAAAAAAAAAAAAAAAAAAAAAAAAAAAAAAAATTACCTTGAGTTTAGACCTGAATGGTAATTTATCTGCTAGTAGTTTTGGTATTTTAATTTTATTGAATTTATGTTGTTTTCTTTTTGCTTCTCCATAAGAATATAATAAACTATTTTTATTATATTTGGGGTGTATAGGCAGCTGTTTGTCTCTTTTTATTTCATATAAAGAACGACAATACCGCCATTTACATGAATCTATCATCGGGTTATAATACGCTATTGGAGGCACCTATA
>NW_013573219.1:0-275 GCF_000499745.2 Eimeria mitis | reverse complement strand
GCAGCAGCAGCAGCAGCAGCAGCAACAGCAGCAGTAGCAGCAGTAGCAGCAGCAGCAGCAGCAGCAGCAGTAGCACAGCAATAGCAACACTTATTCATATTTATTTATCTTTATTTATTTTTTTATTTATATTTATTTATTTTTATTTATTTATTTATATTTATTTAATTAAAATAAATAAATAAATAAATAAACAAATAAATACATAAATAAATAAATAAATAAAATACCTCTATCCACATTTTACATAAAATAATATCCGAAAGAAGAATTTT
>NW_013573218.1:2856-4136 GCF_000499745.2 Eimeria mitis | reverse complement strand
AGTTCAAAGGAAGCTTAAGCACCGTTTAGCCGATAAGGAAGAAGACGATTGCCAGTTCTCTGGTGTGTATGGATGTGCGTGCACTACTCCAGAAGGGCAAGGAATTATAGATTCTGCCGATTGCGCACTACCTGTTTCAGGCCTTTCCGTCGCTTTGCTCACAGCTCTGCATGCGCTCCCCCAAATAACTCGTATATGCTTTCTTGGGTCCGTGCTTCTTTCCGATTAGGGAATAATCCGTAAACAGCAAGCCAAATTGTCGCTGAGCCCTTTGCATGGATAATCGGAAGACTTTGTGCAGTTTGAAGCCCACTAGAAGAGCACAACGACGGAGCAGAATCGAAGAACTGAGATGAAGTGAAGGTGTTATTGTGCCCGTTAGGAACCTTGGAAAGCAAACATGTTTGACGCCAACTTGGAGTCCGAGTAACCTGCAGACTGCGGCACCTCCCCAGTCGCTCCGTTAAGAAGCTATCTGCGTTCGCGGAGGGAACGCGCTACCGGATTTCTAGTTTCTACTGTATGCATACTCTCTGCATGATTGTTCTAGTGAGACTAGGCTGGCCAGACTGCCCAAACACAACCCGTACAAGATAATCTGAACAATGTTTTCGATATCTTACAGACCCTGCAGTCTCATCGTCCCCTAAAAAAGGCACAGCCCGACTAAAAATCCATATGTATAAACTAGACTACCAGTAGTCGGGAAAATCCAGTTCAGCAGCAGGCCGAATGAACAACATGTTGTCCCAGTAATGGGTAATCACATAATCCTGAAGGTGCTAAATCTGCTGTATGCACTGAACGGATACCTGATATGTACGTACAACCTATACCATGATTTACTCAAAGTTGTGGTGTCCATCGATCAGCAGCTCCGGATACCTTCCAATTCACCAACGGTGACTTGCGGTATTTGAATTGTCTAATACAGCTGCAAGGAACAGCTGCACTGCATGTTAACGTGTTGACTGGCCCTATGCATGAACGCACGGTACGCCTGTACTAATATGAGGGTTCCTAAACAGAGTATCGGCGGGTAATATGGAAGAACCGACATTTTAATGAACCGAAAATGCACAGATGAAGCCAAACAAGGTTAGGCAAAGTACTTTTGCCTATCATGTGTGTCAGCTCCTCCAACGATGCTGATAACTAGGTTTTGCCATATACGTACGCGCTGCGCCATTGTTATATCGGCACCACTCACTGTTTCTGTAGTCACCCTACCGATGCTGCCTTCAGTTTTCCGCTCGCGTATGACGAAGCCTAAGCTCTGC
>NW_013573218.1:959-2650 GCF_000499745.2 Eimeria mitis | reverse complement strand
CATCTCTGTGTCGAATCGGCCTAGGCAAAAAGTATCTTAATGCATGTCTATACTCACTAGCTACCCCGAGGGGTGATTAAAAGTATCTTCGCCAGCCGGCGTACACTCCTGGAGCACACCTAAGCAGACACGCCTTCAGGTTCCTGCCTAGTAACGTTTGTGTTATTATTTCAGGTGCAGTCTGATATAAAGTGAAAAATATAGCAGCGGCGCAAGTCAACCTACGGGAACTATGTTACCCCACAAATGTTGAAGATCGGCTGTATCCGTACACTCTTTAAACGGTAGACCAACGTCGCACACGTAGCACCAATGAAGTGCACCTGAGTAGACACAAGAAAAGCGAACAACGTTAGCATCATTCTCTGAAACCACGGCTGTTGGCCAATGCGAAGTGCACTCGTGTATGCACCAATATATTGGAATTCGACATCAGCTACGTCATGCTGTTTACGTACATCCTGTATCATATCTCTGTTTAAGTTGGGCTTGCTGCGGTACCCGCGCAGCTGTTGAAATTCCGGTCCAGGCTGTTGTGTTCACCTGCCCTAAAGCTACTACATATTCCCAGAAGTCAGCAAAATTCTCAAGGCACAATCCGGAACACCTACCCGGAAGTTTGGGTAGAGGTTTGGGCGGAAAGCGGTAAAGTGGCAATGACTGTAGTGCCTTTGAACAGTGTAGCAACGCAGCAGTAAGCGAAGGGACTTGGTACAGCTGCAACAGCTGGAAGCCTTTGCAGCCATGATAAACTAATGAAGCAGGACAAGGTTGACAACTGCTGAGCAGCTCTGCTGTAGCTTGTTTCCCTCCGAAACGTCAGCTTCCTAGCGCATACCGGAATGACGGTGCATACGCACGCGCTGCATCATGTTCGTATCAAACTAATGCTCATCGCCGCTAGACGCTAAGCGCAATAGTTTCTGTAGCGTTCAGGGGATTTCCATGGAACCTGCTTTTTGCTAAGGAGATAAAGGGGTTCGTTGCACCCAGCAATCAATTCAGAACAGGTAATTCACAATACAGTATGCAGCCCCTTAGTGCTCGTATTGCTGTGGAATGATACAACAACGGGCATACGGGCAAAGGGAAATGCAGCCGAACATCATCAGTAAAGCGTCCAGAAGCTGCGGTCCCTTGGTCGCCTAGTGTCACGTGCATCTGTGACTTCGCGAAACGATCCAAAAAGCAGACATTTGAATACAGTGCTGAACGCACTGTCTGCATCTTTCATCTGTCACAGAGGTGCTGACTGGCGTGCATCCAGGTCGTCAGACACCGCACCATGGGCCTTAACTTTTTCATGGTAGTTGCCTGTAAACAGAAAGTAGTGGACGCTTCTATGACGCAAAGTAGACTGCAGATTTTAAATTCCAATAGGGACCCGCCAAAGCCTGTGAAGTCGTACAGACTTTGAACAGAATAGCAACGTGGCACCCAGATATTACGCCATAGAAGCAAACCCCAAGGCCAGCTTCGGTCTTACAAAACTAGGAACATCTTAAACTGTTAGTGGTCGGAACGGAAAGCGCAATCGGCCCACATTTCTGTCTCGTTTGCTTTTGTGTTTGTATGCAACTGAGTTCTTACGACTACTGCCAGGTGCCACGAGAATATATCGTCCCAGGTACGCACTTCCTGAATCATTCTTTTATCAAGCCAATGCTCACCATTCTGCCCCCAAACTGTGA
>NW_013573218.1:0-722 GCF_000499745.2 Eimeria mitis | reverse complement strand
AGTAAGTTGCGGAACGTATTGACCGTCAAGTCCCTTTTGCAGTTTTCTCGCAGCGTCATTGAGTCCAGGTGCGCGGCGTACCACTGAAACGAGCATTCAATGTGCCTCGGAGAAAGAAAACCAGGCTGTGGGTAGAACACATAGTGTGGGTAACTCTAGTAGTTGCTGGCGTGCCGCACTGGCATAGCACCACTGTGCTAGGGACGAACCGAAAGGGGCGAGAGGGGCAAGCAGTGTAAAACGTGCTGCAGGTTGAAAGCTCTGTGTGGCATAACTAAGCCTTTGTTCTGATAAACCCAAGTACACGATATCTGTACATGCAAGTGGCTCACTCGCTGTGTCGTGAAACTACAGTTACCTTCAGTCACCGCGTTGTGCCCAGAGCTAAACTTAAAGCACCTTGCGGGGAGACGTTCACGTATAATTACCACCGCTCGGCTACACGCGAACCACTCCCCTCATTGTCAGTCAAGCTGCTAACTCGCTCTTTTCTTATACTAGCAGAGGTCATGTATTGTTCGCAGGGCCTCAATACACTTCGCAAAAATTGTGCATACTAGGTGCCTTGGGTGTCAACTCTGATTGCAATCATATACTGTACAACACTGGCACTTTGCGGAAGCTATTTGGCTAGTAGTTCACTTCTAAGGGAAGTTTAGCGGGGACGATGGCGTCTCAAAAATATATCATTATCCCACAAGAACGCATTAATTCCTATTTTT
>NW_013573217.1:3931-4406 GCF_000499745.2 Eimeria mitis | reverse complement strand
TCTTCTTTTTTATTTTTTTATTTTATTTAATTTTTATTTTGCTGCTGCTGCTGCTGCTGCTGCTGCAGCAGCATAAGTACCCTGCGGATAGCAGCAGCACAATGGGGCGCAGCATCCCCTGCTCCAGCTGCTGCTGCTGCTGCCGGTTGCTGCTGCTGCTGCTGCTGCTGCTGCTGGCAACCTGTGCAGCAGCAGCAACTGCTGTTGCTGCTGCAGCACCACCAACAGCTGCTGCAGCAGCAGAAACAGCAGCAGCAAGACCAGCAGCAACAACCCGTCCTGCAGCAGCAGCAGCAGCAAAAACAACATCAGCAGCAACCCCAACACCAGCAGCAGCAGTGGCTAAACCGACAGCAGCAGCAGCAGCAGCAGCACCTAGACCGGCAGCAGCAGCAGCGGCAGCAGCAGCAGCAGCTAAAAAAGCAGCAACCCCGAGAAGTCCAGCAGCAGCACCAGCAGTAGCAGCACCAGCAGC
>NW_013573217.1:2550-3917 GCF_000499745.2 Eimeria mitis | reverse complement strand
AGCACCAGCAGCAGCAGCACCAGCAGCAGCAGCAGCAGCAGCAGCAGCAGCACCAGCAGCAGCAGCAGCAACTAAGCCAGCAGCAGCAGCAGCAGCAGCTAAACCAGCAGCAGCCCCGCGAAAACCAGCAGCAGCACCAGCAGCAGCACCAGCAGCTAAACCAGAAGCAGCAGCAGCAGCAGCAGCAGCACCTTCAACAGCAGCAAAGCCAGCAGAAAGACCACCAACAACTGCAACACCTGCACATGCAGCAGCAAGGAGAGCAGCAGCAGCAGCGCCAGAAGCAAGAACAGCAGCAGCAGCAGCAGCAGCAGCAGCTAAATCAGCAGCAACAGCTCAAGACAGAACTGCAGCACCAGCAGCAGCAGCACCAGCAGCAGCAGCACCAGCAGCAGCAGCACCAGCAGCAGCAGCAAGAAGAGCAGCAACAGCAGCAGCAGCACGAGCGGCACCAGCACCAGCAGCAGCAGCAGCTGCTCCAGCTGCACCTATTCCAGCAGGTGCTGCAGCAAGAGCAGCCCCGGCTGCTGCCGCAACAGCAGCACAACATGCAGCAGCAGCAGCAGCAGCAGAAGCAGCAGCAACAGCAGCAGCAGCAGAAGCGGCGAAGACACCGCAGCAGAAAGCTGCAGCGCCAGCACGCCACGCAGCAGCAGCAGCACCAGCAGCAACAGCAACAAAAACAGCAGCAGCAGCAACAGCAGCAAGAAGAGCAGCAGCAGCAGCAGCACCGTCTTCAGCAGCAGCAGCAACAACAGCGACAAAAACAAACACAAACGCAGCAGCAGTAACAGCAGCAACAAAAGCAGCAGCAACAAAAACAACAACAGCAGCAGCAGCAACAACTGCAGCACCAGTAGCAGCAGCAGCAACAGCAGCAACAAAAGCAGCAGCAGCAAAAACAACAAAAGCAGCAGCAGCAACAACTGCAGCACCTGCTGCAGCAGCAGCAACAAACTCAAAAGCAGCAGCAGCAAATCGGCAGCAGGCAGCACAGCCTGCACGTAAAGCAGCAGCAGCAGCAGCACCAGCAGCAGCAGCAGCAGCAGCAACAGCACCAGCAGCAGCAGCAGCAGCAGCAGCAACAGCAACGAAAGCAGCAGCAGCAGGGCCGACAAAAGCAGCAACAGCAGCAGCAGAAAAAGCAGCAGCAGCAGCAACGCCAGCAAGAGCAGCAGCAGCAACAAACACAAAAACAGCAACAGCAACAGCAGCAGCAGCAGCAGCAAAATCAGCAGCAACAGCGCCTACAAAACCACCAGCAGCAGCAACAACAAGTACAACAAAAGCAGCAGCAGCAGCAACAGCAGCAGCAGCAGCAGCAGCAACAACAAAACCAGCAGCAGTACCACCAAAAGGAGCAGCAA
>NW_013573217.1:2247-2450 GCF_000499745.2 Eimeria mitis | reverse complement strand
GCCAGCAAGAGCAGCAGCAGCAACAAACACAAAAACAGCAACAGCAACAGCAGCAGCAGCAGCAGCAAAAGCAGCAGCAACAGCGCCTACAAAACCAGCAGCAGCAGCAACAAGTACAACAAAAGCAGCAGCAGCAACAACAGCAGCAGCAGCAGCAGCAGCAACAACAAAACCAGCAGCAGCACCACCAAAAGGAGCAGCAC
>NW_013573217.1:1946-2147 GCF_000499745.2 Eimeria mitis | reverse complement strand
ACTGCAGCACCTGCTGCAGCAGCAGCAACAAACTCAAAAGCAGCAGCAGCAAATCGGCAGCAGGCAGCACTGCCTGCACGTAAAGCAGCAGCAGCAGCACCAGCAGCAGCAGCAGCAGCAGCAACAGCACCAGCAGCATCAGCAGCAGCAGCAGCAACAGCAACGAGAGCAGCAGCAGCAGCAGCAGCAACAGCAGCTGCC
>NW_013573217.1:474-707 GCF_000499745.2 Eimeria mitis | reverse complement strand
CGGATGGCTTCCAAAGGAAAACAATCAGCAGCAGCAGCAGAAGCAGCAGCAGCAGCAGCAGCAGCAGCAGGAGCAGCAACAGCAACAAGAGCAGCAGCAGCCAAAACAGCGGCAGCAAAACCAGCAGCAGGAAAAGCAGCAGCAGCAGCAGCAGAAGCAGCAGAAGAAGCAGCAGCAAGACGTGCAGCAGCACCAGCAGTAGCAGCAGCAGCAGCGCCAGCAGCAGAAGCAGG
>NW_013573217.1:0-317 GCF_000499745.2 Eimeria mitis | reverse complement strand
GCAGCCAACACCAACACCACCAGCAGCAGCAGCAGCAGCAGAAGCAGCAGCAGCAGCAGCAGCAGCAGGACGAACAGCAACAGGAACAGCAACACTACCAGCGCCAACGGCAGCAGCAGCAGCGGCCGAAGCACCAACACCAGCAACAGCAGCAGCAGCACCACCAACAGGAGCAGCAGCAGCAGCAGCACCGCCACCACCACCAACAGGAGCAGCAGCAGCAGCAGCAACACTACCAGCAGCAGCGGCAGCAGCAGCAGCAGCAGCAGCAGCAGCAGTTCGTCCCCGTCGTTTATATGGGGGGGAGATTTGTAAGA
>NW_013573216.1:3211-4587 GCF_000499745.2 Eimeria mitis | reverse complement strand
AGAGGAAAAGAAAGAGCATCTGTAGATAGAGCAACACCACGCTCAGGCATCCAATTGCCTAGCTTCACGTGGTCCCCAACAAGAAGAAGAAGATCGCCAGGACAAGTAACCTGACATCGGCATTCCCAAAGAACCTGCAACATCGGCACCGAAATCGTGGTGACGCATACCACCAACACCACCTCAACGCAGAAACCAGCGGAAACACGATGGAAACCACCAAAAAAAAACGATGAAAAAGAAGAAATAAACACTAAAACTAAATATTTAATTCATAAATACCTCAGTAAACACTATTCATAAACACTTTCGTCAAAAATTTATTACTGATCGCCGACCGCGCCGCTGTTTTCATCAAAACACTCAAAATTCTGAGGTGTACAGACACCTCAATTTCAGCCGCAGCAGCACCGGCGGCGCTTTCAATGGAAAGCAGAGGAAAGCTGCAACCTAAAACCCTCAACAAATCTTTTTTTTTCAGAATTACTTTCATAAAACTTTGTTTTATTTAATTATTCAACTTTTATTCATACAGCATGCGCACGCCGCCAGCCTGCTGCAGCCCCTTTGGCGCGAGTTGTAGTAGAGTTTGTTTGTGTTGTTGTTTTTCGTTTTTTTTTTTTTTGAAATATATTTGTGGTTTATTTACTAAATTCAACGTTTTTTATTTTTATTTCTTTATATCAATGAACTCAAACGGTATTTCAGTTTACTTATATATCTCAGGGGGCTCATATTATTCAATAACGCAGACTACAGTATAGAGAGAAAGCAAAGTGAAATATATTGCAACACCCTCTGTCAGTTAGCTTTATCTGTACTTCTACTCAAACCCCAGATAGATACTGGGGGCCGANTTGCAACACCCTCTGTCAGTTAGCTTTATCTGTACTTCTACTCAAACCCCAGATAGATACTGGGGGCCGAGCGCATGCATAACAACTGCCTACACTCTCACTGCATGCGTCAACACGGGGGCTTGCTGCTGCTCGCCCCCAGGGTTATATTCTTATAAAAAAAAACTAAAATAAAAAATGAAACAACACACAGCAGCATAGCTACGCTACTCAGCATCCTCAGCCCGTATAGATGTTGCTATAGACCCTACACACAGTAGAGGAAAGCTAGGTGGGATATATATATATATATATATATATGTACCACCTGATGGGAATCTACCTGTATATATATTTCTATCTGTTTATATAGGGCCAATTGAATTGAGTATAAATATTTTGTATTATATTTAAAAGCAAAAATAATAAAAAATAAAATATATTATATTTGTAAACAAAAATATATTATTAAAATATAATACAAAACAAATTCTTCATACCATCACCTGCTTCCTTCCCACGTCTCCCACAAATAGCTAT
>NW_013573216.1:2436-2642 GCF_000499745.2 Eimeria mitis | reverse complement strand
ATCACCTGCTTCCTTCCCACGTCTCCCACAAATAGCTATCTAGCTAGCTAGATAGCCAACTAGCTAGCTACATAGCTCCATGCACCAAATGAGCTACTAGCCATGGCTAGCTGTCTGTATGTACACCTCACGATGTCTGCATCACCACAGTTCTGACATTCCAGGTGTATATGCAGGGGCCCCCGAAGGCCCCCTGGGGGCCCCTG
>NW_013573216.1:0-2336 GCF_000499745.2 Eimeria mitis | reverse complement strand
CTGTATGTACACCTCACGATGTCTGCATCACCACAGTTCTGACATTCCAGGTGTATATGCAGGGGCCCCCTCATTGCTTGTGCTGTGTAGTGGGGTTTGTGGTGGGCGTTTGAGGTGTATGTGCAGCTGCTGCCTCTTGGGGGCCAACGAGTCTAGCGAGGCTGGGGTGTTGTTTTAGTTTATTAATTTCGTTTCTAAGAGAGGCGAATGCTGTCTCCTCATCGAGCTGAGTTTGAATGCTGGGGGCCCCTGTATTGGGGGGCCCCCCATTGGGGGGCCCCCCACAGCCACTGCACCAGCGAGGAGTAGACAACTCAAAGCGGTGTATTATGTGCTGCAGCTCATGGCTAGCTGATAGAGAGTGGCTAGCTAGGTGGCTAGCTAGGAGACGGAGAGCTCTAGAAAGAGAAGAGTGAAAGAAATGAATGGCACTGATGCGAGAAACGCATGCATCGCTGCGGTGTATGTACACCTCAGATTTCAATATTTTTCGTTTCAGCAAAAACGCCTCAATTGCCCCCAGTGATAGATCCCATCGACCTGAAAATATATAAAACAATTAAAATAATTTATTTATTTATTTATTTATTTATTTATTTATTTATTTATTTTTTATTTATTGTCTATGTCAGTTGCAAAGCTTACTGCGCTGTTTATATTGAGGTGTACATACACCTGAACGAGAGCCGCCTGCTGACCGCTACAGCTAGAGGGTTTAGGCTTGAAGTCTAGGGTTTAGGGTTTAGGGTTTAGGGTTTAGGGTTTGGGGGTGAATGCCTACCTGCTGCAGCAGCAGCTCTAACAACAACCCCCAGGAGTCTAGCAGCTAGTATATGTATAGGAGGTGTGTTGGTGGTGGTTTGTTGCTGTTGGTGTTGTTGTTTTTTTTCTTTTTTTTCTGTGTTTATTTCGGTGTATTGAGGTGTATGTACACCTGAAATATCTTCGCTTATTAAAGATAACCAAAAACAAAATAAATTAAATACAGCTCTCACAAAACGTAAACGACTAAAAAACAAAACAACAGAAAATACAAAAGGGAAAGAATTTAATACTTGACGAGATAAAGATGAATCCACACGAGCAGTCTGAAACACACAACACAAAAAACACACACATACACACGCTGCTGCTGCTGCTGTTGTTGTTGTTGTTGTTGTTGTTGCTGTGGTTCTTGTTGTTGCTGCTGCTGTTCTGCTGCTGCTGTTGTTGTTGCTGCTGCTGCAGTTCTGCTGCTGCTGCACGCGGAAGAAGTATTCAGAAAGGGGATACAGGCGAAGCAAAAGACAGACAGCAGCAACAGCAGCAGCAGCAGCAGCAACAGCAGCAGCGAGACAACCGGCATCCCTAGAGGCAACAGCTGCAGCAGCAGCAGGAGCAGCAGAACTAGCAGCAGAAGCAGCAGCACCGCCACCACCAGCAGCAGCACCACCACTACAACTAGCAGCAGCAGCAGCAGCAGCAGCAGCAGCAGCAGAACTAGCAGCAGCAGCAGCAGCAGCAGCAGCAGCAGCAGCAGCAGCATATACCTTGAAGAGGAGTTCTAGGATTGCCTGTACTTCTTTGGGGGCCCCCCGCGCCATCTCCTCCTCAATAGCGGAGCACCAGACGAGAGGCGGCAGCAGCAGCAACGCAGAAATATCAGATTCGCAGCAGCTTAAAGGAGAATACAGCTGCTGCTGCTGCTGCTGCTGCTGCTGCTCGTGCTGCTGCTGCTGTTGCTGCCGTTGATGGTGTGGTTGTATCGCACGAGATTCCTGCTGCTGCTGCTGCTCCGACTGCTGCTGCTGCTGCTGCTGCTGCTGCTGCTGCTGCTGCAGCTCTTCTCCGTTGAGCTGCAGGGCTTGGTGGGGATGACACTTCTGCTGCTGCTGCCGTCGCTGCTGCTGCCGCTGCTGCTGCCGCTGCTGCTGCTGCTGCTGCTGCTGCTGCTGCTGCTGCTGGGCTTGTCTGTAGAGTGTTTGTATGGCGGCAATTCCACCGAATTTGGTGACGAGCTTTTTTATGATTTGTTCTTCGTCTGCCCTCTGCAGCAAAAAAAAAAGAAAAAGAAAAGAAATAAAAAGAAAAAAATAATATAAAATAATAATATATATATATAATATAATATATTAATATAATAACAATAATATAATATAATAATATTATAATATTATAAAAATAAAATAAATTATAATGGAGACAAATATACTTAGTATGGTGGGTAGTGAGGCAGAAAGAGAAAATAAAATATAAATAAAGTTATATAATACAACTTGAATTTATAAAGAATTTATAAATAATATAGTTACATAAGAATGTATATATATACATATATATATATATATATATATATA
>NW_013573215.1:2316-4139 GCF_000499745.2 Eimeria mitis | reverse complement strand
CTCGGGGTCAAATACAGCCAACAAGTAAGCCCCAAACACCCCGCTACGCTTGCCCTGATTCACAAACCCTAAACCCTCGTAAACCCTAAACCCTAGACCCTAAACCCTAGGGTTTTATAGAAAAGACAGGGAGTGATTTGTATGCTGTTTTCTGCGTTTCTTTGGGGGGTCAAACATCATGCTTCGCTTGCCCTAATTCACAAACCCTAAACCCTCATAAACCCTAAACCCTAAACCCTCATAAACCCTCGTAAACCCTCGTAAACCCTCGTAAACCCTCGTAAACCCTCGTAAACCCTCGTAAACCCTCGTAAACCCTTGTAAACCCTAAAACCTTGAAATTCAGATCCTTTGATATTTATATATGAATATATGTGCTGTACATAAAATTATAAATGTGTAGTACAGGTATTCACACACACAAACCCTAAACCCTAAACCCTAAACCCTAAACCCTTGAAATATCTATATATGTACATATCTATATATCCCTATAGATATGTATACATACAATAAAAACCACCAACTATATAAAAAGCAGGTATTCTGAATGTTACAGAGGTTTATACAGCCACAATACCCAAACCCCCGAGGGTTTAGGGTTTAGGGTTTAGGGTTTAGGGTTTACCTTTCCATAGAAAGCTCCAATAGGAACGAGATCAAGGGTATCGGTCAAACCCTCAATGTAATCTTTCTTTACTTTCAGCCAGCTGTTGCATCTTTTTGAGGGTTCGTATGGGGCGTCATCTTCTAGGGATTTTACCATCAAACCCTCGCAGCTGCCTGTACACCCCAAAACCCTAAACCCTCGTAAACCCTCATAAACCCTAAAAACCCTAAAAAAAAATAAAAATAAATAAAAATAAAATAAAATACCATAGAAATGTCTGGTGAATACGAATAAACAAAAACCAACGAAACAAAAACAAAAAAACAAAGACAGAGAGCTCTAGATCAGATAAGGGTTTAGGGTTTAGGGTTTAGGGTTTATATGCGTACTGTCAATGGCCTGTAGTAGGAATTCTTTGAACTGCTGTTCATTTTCTATTTCTTTATGCATTGCTTGTTGTAGTCTGGGGTGTATAGACAGCTGCAGGGCCTGCTGCAGGTAGCGGCGGCGTGTAGATAAAGAAGAAGACAAAAGAGATAGATTATTATAGTGCATACAATCAAAGACAAAGACAGCAACATGCGTGGTGATGGTGTCTGTATTTATATTTTTTATTTTTTTTTTTCTTGTTGTTAGCACCTGAAAGCTTAATATTTTTTTCTCTCTCTCGCTAAAAGCAACAACCTCAGCATCTATAATACAGCTCCGCGTAGAGCTGCCTATACACCCCAAAATCAATTCAACTACATCCGGGTATCTCTCCGTTATGTCGTCCTGGCTACGGCTAAATAAACGCACCACCAACTCATCCTTTTCTCCTCCTGCTGCTGCTGCTCCTGCTGCTGCTGCTGCTGCTGCTGCGGGTGCTGCGGGTGCTGCTGGGGGTGCTGCTGGGGGTGCTGGGGGTGCTGCTGGGGATGCTGGGGGTGCTGCTGGGGATGGTGCTGCTGCATCATCGTCTGCTGCTGCTGTTGCTGCTGCTGGTGTTGGTTCTGCTGCTGGTGTTGGTTCTGCTGCTGGTGTTGCTGCTGCTCCTTCTGCTGCTGCTGTTGCTGTTGGTGTTTCTTCTTCTCCTGCTGCTGCTGCTGGTGTTTCTGCTGCTGGTGTTGCTGCTGCAGCAGGTGTTGCTGCTGCTGGCGTTGCTGCAGCAGCAGCAGCAGCAGCAGCAGCAGCAGCAGCAGGGGTATCTTTCTTATAGTCTATATGTGTTTTC
>NW_013573215.1:614-2291 GCF_000499745.2 Eimeria mitis | reverse complement strand
TCTTCTCCTGCTGCTGCTGCTGGTGTTTCTGCTGCTGGTGTTGCTGCTGCAGCAGGTGTTTTTTTTTTTTCTGCTGTTGCTGCTGCTGCTGCTGCTGCTGGTGCCGCTTGTGCTGTGTATGAGCTGCTGNTGCTGCTGCTGCTGCTGTTGCTGCTGCTGCTGCTGCTGCTGGTGCCGCTTGTGCTGTGTATGAGCTGCTGCAGCAGCAGATACTGCTGCTTCGGCAGCACATGTATCTGTATTCTTTCTCCGTCGTATTTATATTCACAAGTAAACTTTGTATCTTTCAGGTGTACAGACACCTCGTGGTAGCCACGTGTGGGGCGAGCAAGCATCGGCAGCAGCGGGATACCTGGCCTGCATGCACATAGCTGCTGCAGTGCTGCTGCTGCTGCTCCCTGCTGCAGCTGCTGCAGCAGCAAATCAAGAAAAGGAAGCTCACATAAAGCGCGGCGAAACGCAGCGTCAAAAGAACATAAAAAAGAAGAGAGTGCATGCGGGCCCCATGCTGATGGCAGCAGAGATATATTTCCTGCTGCTGCTCCTGCTGCTGCTGCTGCTGCTGCTGCTGCTGCTGCTGCTGCTGCTTCGCGCTGCTGCTGCTGCACTGCAGCAGGAATGTCAGCAGCAAATAGATGCTCCTCAGAACCCTCAAAAGTCCTCACATCACCAATAGCGCTAAACCCTCCTCTCGCGTTGTGGGTTAAACAAAAAGCATAAGCCAACGCCTACATACAAACCCTAAACCCTAAACCCTAAACCCTAAACCCTAGGGTTTAAAGGATTAAATAGCATGTATATTCGTGTATTTATCTAGGGTTTAGGGTTTAGGGTTTAGGGAATGAATGCGTTTCGTTTTTCTACAGTTTTAATCAACAGATGTTGCGGGATTAGTACTAGGGTTTAGGGTTTAGGGTTTATGAGGGTTTAGGGTTTATGAGGGTTTATGAGGGTTTAGGGTTTGTACCTGGTATACAGCTGCGGACGCACAACCAACCCTCATTTTCTGCTGCAAGAAACGAATGATGAATCTACATTCTTTTGTCTTCGCCGCTACTAATGCTTCTCTTATTAAACCTTTTTTTTTTGTTTGTGTTTTGTTTCCCTTGCATGCAGCAATCTGCTGCAGCAGCAGCAGCACGCGGTGTATAGACAGCCGAGAGGGAGATGTTAATGTTGAAACCCTAGANTCTGCTGCAGCAGCAGCAGCACGCGGTGTATAGACAGCCGAGAGGGAGATGTTAATGTTGAAACCCTAGAACATAAACCCTCAGCCACTAAACCTAAATCCTCTAGGCGTCGCAGCTCTGTACATAAAAACATAAATAAATAAATAAATAAATTTATATTTATTTATATTTATTTATATTTATTTATATTTATTTATTTATTAAAAAAATAAAAAAAAAAATAAAAAAAAATAAAAAAAATTGATGCGAAAGGAGAAACCCTAGAACATAAACCCTCAGCCACTAAACCTAAACCCTCAATACACAAATAAATAAATAAATAAATAAATAAATAAATAAATAAATAAATAAATAAATATAAGCAGCAGCACAACAACAACAAAGACAAGGAAAACAAAGACAAAGACAAAGACAAATAAAACAAATAAAAGACAAAGACAAAACCTTTTTTTTATTAGCTTCAGAGCCTCCATAAGTCCCAATAAAA
>NW_013573215.1:0-396 GCF_000499745.2 Eimeria mitis | reverse complement strand
AGCAGCACAACCAGCAGCAGCAGCAGCAGCAACACAACACCAAAGAAAACAAAGACAAAGACAAAGACAAGGAAAAAAAAAACAAAGACAAAGACAAAGACAAAGACAAACCCTTTTTAATATTAGCTTCAGAAGCTCTATAAGTCCCAAAAAAACAGCAGCAGCAGCGCAACCAGCAGCAGCAGCAGCAGCAACACAACACCAAAGAAAACAAAGACAAAGACAAAGACAAAGACAAAGACAAAGACAAAGAAAAAAAAAACAAAGACAAAGACAAACCCTTTTTAATATTAGCTTCAGAAGCTCCATAGGTTTCGCTGACGGCCCGCAGACAGAGGGCATCCCCCACCCCCACCTCAGCAGCAACAAGCTCGCAGCTAGTTTTATTTAAACAAA
>NW_013573214.1:2446-4011 GCF_000499745.2 Eimeria mitis | reverse complement strand
TGCTGCTGCTGCTGCTGCTGCTGCTGCTGCTGCTGCTGCACTCGCACTGTCTCCTTTTTTCTTTTTTGTCTCCTTTATTCTTTTTTGTCTCCTTTTTTCTTTTTTGTCGCCTTTTCTTTTCTTGTTTCTTTGTTTCTTTTTTTCTTCGTTTGTCTCCTTTCCTTCCCCTTTGTCTCCTTTCTTTATTTTCTTTCTTTTTTGTCTCCTTTCTTTATATGTCTCCTCCCGCTGTCTCCTTTATCTGTCTCCTTTCTCTGTCTCCTTTATCTGTCTCCTTTCTCTGTCTCCTTTATCTGTCTCCTTTCTCTGTCTCTTCTTTCTGTCTCTGTCTCCTTTCTCTGTCTCCTTTCTCTGTCCCTCGCTTTCTCTGCATCTATAGCAATATCTGCTGCCAGCTAGCCACCAAGCTAGATATCTATCTATCTATCTAGCTAGCTAGCTAGCTAGATATCTATCGATCTAGCTAGCTAGCTAGCTATCTATCTATCTAGCTAGCTAGCTAGCTAGATATCTATCGATCTAGCTAGCTAGCTATCTAGCTATCTATCTATCTAGCTAGCTAGCTAGATATCTATCGATCTAGCTAGCTAGCTAGCTAGCTATCTCTCTCTCTGTCTTTCTGCTTGTCTCTATCTCTGTCTCTATCTCTATCTCTATCTCTATATCTATCTCTATCTCTATATCTATATCTATCTCTATATATATATATATATATATATATATATATATATATATATCTGTCTCTGTCTTTGTCTTTGTCTTTGTCTCTGCTGCTGCTGCTGCTGCTGCTGCACTGTCTCCTTTCAGGGGTCTCCGTCTGAGTGTCTCGGTCTGTATCGGCAGCTGCAGCAGCTTGTTTGCTGCTGCACCTACGAGCAGCAGATCATCGAGCCGCAGGGGCCCCCCCTGTACTCTCAGGGGCCCCCGGGGGCCCCCCCCAACCCCTCCTTGTCGTTGCTGCTGCTGCGTGCTGCAGCAGCAAATACAGGGCTATTCTATTCTGCTGCTGCTGCTGCTGCTGATGGCTTCGCCGCTGTCTCTACACCTCCTACACTCAAAGTATGCAGTTTTACAATTTGCTGCTCTTGCTGCTGCTGCTGCTGCTGCTGCTGTTGCTGCTGCTGCTGCTGCTGCTGCAGTGCGAGCGTATCGTGATGCCGTCTGCTTTTTGTTTTTCATTTTTGAGTTTCTCTGCTTAGATACTATCACTTGCTACTGCTGCTGCTGCTGCTGCTGTTGCTGTTGCTGCTGCTGCTGCTACTACTACTGCTGCTACTGCTTTGTTGGTGCTGCTATTGCTTTGCTGCTGCTGCTGCTGTTGCTGCTGCTGCTGCTGCTGCAGAAGCAGAGGAGCCGTCGCGCAAAGAAAGGGTCTACAGCCTCCCGCAAGGGGGCATCGAAGAAAGGCCAGGCAGCAGCAGCAGCAGCAGCAGCAGCAGCAGCAGGGCGACCGCAGACAGCAGCAGGGCCTCGCCGACCTGCTGCTGCTGCTGCTGCTGCAAAGGCAAAATAGCTGCAGCAGGGTGAGCCTGCTGCTGCTGTCAGCTGCTGCTGTCTCTTTTGTC
>NW_013573214.1:1150-2346 GCF_000499745.2 Eimeria mitis | reverse complement strand
ACTCTCAGGGGCCCCCGGGGGCCCCCCCCAACCCCTCCTTGTCGTTGCTGCTGCTGCGTGCTGCAGCAGCGAATACAGGGCTATTCTATTGTGCTGCTGCTGCTGCTGCTGATGGCTTCGCTGCTGTCTCTACACCTCCTACACTCAAAGTATGCAGCTATACAATTTGCTGCTCTTGCTGCTGCTGCTGCTGCTGCTGCTGTTGCTGCTGCTGCTGCTGCTGCTGCTGCTGCTGCTGCTGCTGCTGCAGTGCAAGCGTATCGTGATGCAGTTTGCTTTTTGTTTTTCATTTTGGAGTTTCTCTGCTTAGATACTACCACTTGCTACTGCTGCTGCCGCTGCTGCTGCTGCTACTGCTGCTGCTGCTGCTACTACTACTGCTGCTACTGCTTTATTGGTGCTGCTACTGCTTTGCTGCTGCTGCTGCCGTTGCTGCTGCTGCTGCTGCTGCTGCTGCAGAAGCAGAGGAGCCGTCGCGCAAAGAAGGGATCTACAGCCTCCCGCAAGGGGGCATCGAAGAAAGGCCAGGCAGCAGCAGCAGCAGCAGCAACAGCAGCAGCAGCAGCAGCAGCAGGGCGACCCCAGACAGCAGCAGGGCCCCGCCGACCTGCTGCTGCTGCTGCTGCTGCTGCAAAGGCAAAATAGCAGCAGCAGGGTGAGCCTGCTGCTGCTGTCAGCTGCTGCTGTCTCTTTTATGTGTATTTTATATTTAAGAGACAAAAAAGGAGACAGAAAGAAACACAACAAAACCAACTAGGGTTTAGGGTTTAGGGTTTAGGGTTTACTAAAGGGGCAGTGTCAGCAGCGAGAGACGCTGCGAGGGTTTGTATATGCCAAGGTTCTGCTGCTGCAGCAGCAGCAGCTGCTGCCGCTGCTGCAGCAGCAGCAGCAGCAGCAACTGTTGCAGCAAGAGTAGCAGCTACTGCAGCAGCAGCAGCAGCTGCTGCTGTAGCTGAGTGAAGCAGCCGGTGTATTTGTTGCTGCTGCTGCATGTACTGCAGCAGTAGAAAATAAAGTATTTATATGTATAAGATATATTAAATATATCTAAATAAATAAATAAATTTAGGGTTTAGGGTTTAGGGTTTATGGTTTAGGCTCCCTTTCTCTCCTGAGGGTTTGGTTGTGTTATTGTTTCATCGATAGATAGTATAAGACAAGCTGCTTCTGCTGCTGCTGCTATCGCGTGCTGCTTC
>NW_013573214.1:520-1050 GCF_000499745.2 Eimeria mitis | reverse complement strand
AAAACCAACTAGGGTTTAGGGTTTAGGGTTTAGGGTTTACTAAAGGGGCAGTGTCAGCAGCGAGAGACGCCGCGAGGGTTTGTATATGCCAAGGATCTGCTGCTGCAGCAGCAGCTGCTGCTGCCGCTGCTGCAGCAACAGCAGCAGCAGCAGCAACTATTGCAGCAAGAGTAGCAGCTACTGCAGCAGCAGCAGCAGCTGCTGCTGTAGCTGAGTGAAGCAGCCGGTGTATTTGTTGCTGCTGCTGCATGTACTGCAGCAGTAGAAAATAGAGTATTGATATGTATAAGATATATTAAATATATCTAAATAAATAAATAAATTTAGGGTTTAGGGTTTAGGGTTTAGGCTCCCTTTCTCTCCTGAGGGTTTGGTTGAGTTATTGTTTCATCGATAGATAGTATAAGACAAGCTGCTTCTGCTGCTGCTGCTATCGCGTGCTGCTTTACTGCTGCTGGCTCCCATACATGAGCAGCAAGCGAATCTCTTACACACCCACGCTCACAGTCAACGCCATACCAGCATACCTC
>NW_013573214.1:0-420 GCF_000499745.2 Eimeria mitis | reverse complement strand
AAAAAAAAAAAAAAAAAAAAAAAAAAAAAAAAAAAAAAAAAAAAAAAAAAAAAATAAAAAAAAAAAAATATATATATATATATATAAAGAAATACATACAGAGAACATGTATTGTAGTTTGTAAGGGTGTATAGATACAGTAAAAAATAAATAAAAAGTTCAGAGACAGAAAAATAATTTATTTTTTTATTTATTTTTTTTTATATGCATTTTTTTTGTATATTTATAACAGAACACCTACAAATAAATAAACCTATAAACTAAAAAAAAGAAAAAAATAAATAAATAAATAAATAAATAAATTACCTTGGTTATGTGTAGCGTGTTTTTGTCTGAGTTGATTGAGCAACTGGGTGGAATCGAACCCGGAGTTGCGGATGAGGGTTCGCGGAATAGCTTCGAGAGAACGAGCAAAGCTAC
>NW_013573212.1:3995-4238 GCF_000499745.2 Eimeria mitis | reverse complement strand
CAGCTGCCTTTGGGAAACTCTTGCTTTAAGTGTTTACCTATACAGCTCGCCTCTATCCTAGATAAGGCCATAGAACAAGCGTCATATGCCCGCTCAGTAGTGGTAGCGAATGTCATTGATTGTAACGAAATGTTTCAGTCTTAACCAAGAACAACCGTGAACTGCAATAGTCAAAAGCCTAAAAGAAATGTTTCCTCAAACAGCTTGATACTTTAACGTTTCCAGACTCCCTGAATGCAGCCG
>NW_013573212.1:892-3895 GCF_000499745.2 Eimeria mitis | reverse complement strand
GTCTATCAAATTGGTGCATGCAGTTCTACTCTCGTTCAAGCTGCCTCCTAAAGACTAAAGAAGCATTCAAAAATTGAGTGCAGTATCAGTTCACGCAGCAAAGGTGGCTTTGTTGTGGTTGCATGTGGGGTGGAGCCCGAGTTTCAGCAAAGTACGTTGCAACTCGCGTCTACCCGTCTCCTCTCCTCCCGCCCCAGGACCTTTGGTAACATGCCAAACGCTGTCTGCGGAATAAAGGGGAGGTTATATGCAATTTTGAAACTTTTGTTTCGAGTGTTTTTGAGTCAATTTGAGCTCGCAATGACCCTCGGGTAAGATCGAGAGCTCGGGTTGCACCAGGTAGCCTGACATCGTTCATCGGGGCAAGTGTAACCNCCCTCGGGTAAGATCGAGAGCTCGGGTTGCACCAGGTAGCCTGACATCGTTCATCGGGGCAAGTGTAACCAACAAACTCCATCCCGGTTAGGCGGGTGCCCTGGCGTATAGCGATATTAGGTGCGAAGGTGTTTTGGCAAGAAATACAAAAAGACTTTCTGAAATCCTAAAACTTCGGTAACAAAAGTCAGCCCCTTTCCCCCTCTCGTGCAATGGAAATTGATCAGGATGTTCCCTCCGATGAAGAAGTGACCAACGGATACGAGACTTGTCAAGCTGAATTTGCATCCCATTGGGCCAAGAATGCCTACTGCCACGATATGATGAGCGCAGCGATGCGGAGGCAGTGGATGAGTTCACCGTTTCCCCCAAGTTGTACCTTCACTTTCAAAATGCATCCGAAGACCTACAAGAGCTACAGTTGTTATTTGCACATTTTTATTACGAGGGGCTCATAATGACGGTGGCTGCATCCACGCAAGGGGTGCCGCCGAACCGGAGTACACCTGAACAACCAAAGCATTCCGAGATGTGCTGCGATGTTGTTTTATACCCAGGTCGCAAAGAAACACGCTATGGCAGAACTGGAGAAACGTAAGCCAAGAAGCTACCAATAGAACTCTAGATCGAGAACTACGGGTCCTTGGTGAAGAGAAGTCCAATGGCGGACCCGGAACTCCTATATCAATGGTTCATAGCTGTGCCCCGGAAACAGGCAATCGGTAGCCGTCTGGGCCGCAGAGAAGGAACTATACGGTGAAAGGTTTGAACTCGCCCAGATTATGTACTACATCCATATCAAGGGAAAAAATGCCACTCCAGCTGCCCTAGCTGAGGAAGAAAGAAACAGTTTTCGAAATGCCCCAGAGATTGGGCCTGTAGCGGGTTTGCATATGCTAGACACGAGAAGAGCAGGATAGGAAGTATAACGCTTGCTCCCTGGCATTAATCAGTGACAGAAGCGAGCTGCAATGTAGGTGAAGACTTAAAGCAAGAGTTTCCCAAAGCAGTTGACATCCTTCCCCTCTCTTCAGGCCTCCTGGCCGTTGAGGTCAGGGGACAGCGGCCGTGTTCATTCGGAGCTGGCTTCGAAAAGGGTGATCCGGCGTCGCGTCAGTTAGTGGAGTTTCTTGGTAGACCATGACGTCGTGGACCAACGAGTTGAAGATTGCTCTGTAGTATTATAAGCACATTCTGCACAAGCAAGAAAGTCAAGCCAGTTAGAGGAGTTCTGCTGTGTGTAAATGTCGCAAATACTGCACCAGTGCGCGGTTAGTTCGTTCAGTCTGACCGTCTGCCTCCGGATGGATGGCGGTGGCCATTTTGTGGTCACTGTTGAGCCGTCGCATGAATAAATGACCCTTTCCTTCTCATGTGACCGTGCTTGACCAGGGTATAAAATGAGCGTATATGCTAAGCCGGTCCGCCACGAGATATATACTATATTGGCCTCTGACGGGTGGTCACTCCACTATGAAATCCATTGATATCTCCCGCCAGATCCTTTCAGGAATAGGCAGGCTTTGCAGGGGTCCGGGTTTGTGGCTATTCGACGGCTCTTGCTGCTGGCAGTTCGGAGAAGAGAGGAGATATTCCACGACTGAGTGGCCCCTTCCAGACCACCAGAAGGAGCAGGCAACACGCTCCGCCGCTGCATTGAGCCCACCATGACCTGCTAACACATGATCATGAATTTCCCGTGAAACTGCCGTGCGAAGTGAGGCTGGAATGTACAATCTGCACACTCCACGCCTTTTGTATTGAATATTCCATACAAACATGGCAACAAAGCCGTGCTCGTTGTGAAATGAGTGAGGGTTGCATGAATAGTGGAATTGTCTGTGAGTGCTTATTGATGTTCATTGAATATAACATTGGTGAATGTATTAAACATTCTTGATGGACTGACCGTTGATATGATTATAAGAGTGGCTGACATGAGCCTTGGTGCAAAAGCTACTGCAACATGCTACGCCGTGTCCTCTGCCAACCGCAAAGGCCGCAGTGCCTGCTCCCTTGGGGTTGAGGCATGACAATTTTCAGAGAATAAACTGAGAGAACTAGTTTCCTTTACCCTTTGTTAGTTTGATATGTTGTTGTTCAGTATGATAGATATTGCNAACTGAGAGAACTAGTTTCCTTTACCCTTTGTTAGTTTGATATGTTGTTGTTCAGTATGATAGATATTGCTTGCCAGCTCGCTATACTCAGCTGTTGGGTTCTAGGGATGCGCCCCACAGTAGTCTTTCAGAGATACAACCTAGTAATACGTAAAGCTAACGGCAAATATTTGTGCTAAAGAGAACTACTCTAAGTTATCTTGACCAGATCTCCGCATTGCATGAGAGGGACTGAGGGCTCTCCCCCACATCTCATCAGCTTACAGGGCCCGCAGTACCTAGAGTGTTATGGAATCTCATCACCCCATCGTGTGAGGGAACATGGATCCCTTCTACGCTTCACAATTGTGTTTTTCCATCTGAGTTTGTGTTGTCGTTGTATGTACGAAAAGACTTGTGGTAAGACTTTCCCAGAAGCTGCTGGCCTCCTTCCCCTGTCCTAAGACCTCATGCGCGTTGATCTCAGGGAATGCGCGTCAAGCGGAGGCAGCCTGAGGCGCGATTGCAG
>NW_013573212.1:0-533 GCF_000499745.2 Eimeria mitis | reverse complement strand
CATCTGAACACAACTATAGAACGTCTGTATTTGCTTACGCGCAACCTACCCAAGCCAAGTAAAGGCACCCATGTTGCTGACTGCAGGCAGGCAATGCTACAGTGCACCTGCTGTGAGTTGCAACAGCCTCCGACCCCACAAAATGTGTCTTAGTGTACTTAGTTGGGTTTCTGTCAAAACATTGATTTTCGATTCATTTTTGCTCCAACTGTGTGTCTTTTATTGTAAACCCGTAGTTCGTCAAGTTGTTCCTAGCAAGCAGGGCACCTATAGCTGCGTTTTATTCGGCCTCGAGTATCACAGCTGAAGGTAAGTGAACTACTCCTGAATTGGTAAACACAAGTAATATTTTTATGAATTTAATAATACGTTACTTGTTTCGGAGAAAACTACACACAACCGCACTCGGCGGCTGTCGCTGGACTCTCCCGCTGCTCTGGCTGCTGTCATCGATAATCAGGCGGCCGCCCACAAGGGGTGTCGAGAGTGGAGTCCAGTCAGTGTGTTTTCGCCCTGCAATACCAACTCAGCAT
>NW_013573211.1:18873-19211 GCF_000499745.2 Eimeria mitis | reverse complement strand
ATATATATATATATATATATATATATATATATTTATATATTTATATATTTAAATGCATCTTTATACACTTAGATGTATATAAATGCAAAATGTTGCTGACTGCAACTCGCATACAAAACGCATGCAAAACACAAACATTTCTGTATTTCAGTGCATGCAGTGCCAGCCCCAATACCACAGAGAAATTGAGAATGCATGTGAAGGCGTTTAAATATATTTATATTTATATTTATATTTATATTTATATTAAATATAAATATAAATATTTATATTTAAATGCATTTCAATGCATGCAAAACTAACGCCAACAACAAAGGCCTTCTTATGCATATTTCAGC
>NW_013573211.1:18515-18743 GCF_000499745.2 Eimeria mitis | reverse complement strand
ACTAGGGATAGATAGAGTTAGTGGGGCTACTGCTTCGTCTGTACAGCAGAAAACACCCCGAAACCTTTGATATGAATATTTTTATATTTTTATATTCAGTTTTTTGTTTTATATTTTTATTTAATAAACAAATACAGCTTATTTGTAAACATGCGTACAACTACTATTATTTTTCTTGTATTACTGGTGTTTTTATTGTTTAATTAGGAGTATATTTATTCTTTTTTT
>NW_013573211.1:18188-18415 GCF_000499745.2 Eimeria mitis | reverse complement strand
ACTAGGGATAGATAGAGTTAGTGGGGCTACTGCTTCGTCTGTACAGCAGAAAACACCCCGAAACCTTTGAGATGAATATTTTTATATTTTTATATTCAGTTTCTTGTTTTATATTTTTATTGAATAAACAAATACATCTTATTTGTAAACATGCGTACAACTACTATTATTTTTCTTGTATTACTGGTGTTTTTGTTGTTAAATTAGGAGTATATTTATTCTTTTTA
>NW_013573211.1:17784-18088 GCF_000499745.2 Eimeria mitis | reverse complement strand
TATATATATATATATATATATATATATATATATATATATATATATATATATATATATATATATGTAGGGATGCAACATATTTCACTTTTAAAGGCAAAATGAAGCAACGACAACAACGCGTTTTGTTTGAGTATATTTCATCTATTTGCACAGAAAACAGAGAAACGCCGAAAGCGAAAAAAGAATCATAAATAACAAAATAAAATAAAATAATTCCTCTTATTTATATACTTGACGCTATACAAGAATTTAATTTGCTTATTTATTAGTACTGCAAATTTATTTGTTTATTTAAGTAAACATA
>NW_013573211.1:13824-17764 GCF_000499745.2 Eimeria mitis | reverse complement strand
TATATATATATATATATATATATATATATATATATATATATACATATTCAAACAAAGAAGATGAATTTATTAATGAAATTTACTTATTTAATTACATATTTAAAAAAATAAATGTATTAATTAATTAATTTAATAAAAAGAAATAAATTTATTTTACCTTCTGCTTGATAGTTGATGTCTATGGTAGATCTGATGTGTTTCTCATGCGGGAATACACTTTTTAATATTCTGTCGTTTTCTTGTTGCAATTGTATTATTTGCGCCTTTAAACAAAACAAATAAATAAATAAATAAATAAATAAATAAATAAATAAATAAATAAATAAATAAGATGAATAAAGATAAAATAGTGAATAAATGAATAAAACAAAGAACGAAATAAAATCCATAAACGAGAAAATAAATGAAACGAAGGTAGCATAGCAAGAAAACAACAAATAAGCGAAAGCATGAGCAAAAGGCAACTGATAAAACAACACGAAAAAGTATTATATTAAATAATATTGCATTATATTTTTAATTTTGTATTTATTTTTATTTTATTTTCGTTGTTTTCACCTCCAGTGTCATGAGGCGGCTCTGTAGTTGGTTTTCTTTTGCAGCTTCTTTTAGTGTGCTGCGGCGGTACTCCATCACCAGGGCACAAGCTGCAGCAATTGAAAAAGAAAAACAATGAAATATACAACAAATAAAACAAATAAAAAAGTAAAATATAAGAAATTCAACAAATAGAACAATAAAACATATTTTCATAGATTTCACATATATGCGTATCACTTCAGGTCCTGAAACTAAACCAGTTGATATGTTTCTTCGCTAACAGCCAAACGATAAACAATAAAATATTAATTAATTAATTAATCATTTAGTTTATTACTCGATCAACTATTTATATCTTCTTTGTTATCTTTTAAAATGCATTGATTACTTTATAGAATTTGTGGTTGCAGTTTCTTGTATGCAACCTCAGAGTTAATAGATGAATTAATTAATTAATTAATTGATTAATTGATTTAATTGTGTTTGTTATTTTTCTAAATCTGTGGATCGTTTTATTGAATGATGATGTTTTTATTTTTTAGTTTTTATTCGTTTTTACCTGCAACACCAAAGATGAAAGCCTCGCCGATGATGGTTGCACCGAGCTTGACGGCTTTTTCTTCATTTAATTTTGGAATAAATTGTAGTTTTTCGTCTTTATCATAGAATCTATTAATTATTTTTTGTTCTAAATTGTGGTAATGCGTCGCCATAGAAACACATGCTAGCTTGAAATACGGGTTTCCTTGTGCTGAGTTCTGTAGGTAAGCAGCCATAGGCTTAGAGAGCTGACGCAGAGCAACACTGAAGAGCTTTGCAGCAGGAAATGGCATTGTTTAAACACATCAGCGAAAACCAAAAGGATAAAAGAATAAAAATATAATAAAAAAACATTAAAATAAAGAAAAACAAACAACAATCACATCTTGTTGCCTCAACTTTGTTTCAACTGCACTGCGAACGACAACACAAGCGAAACGAGAGAAGGGGGCATCTGTAGAGAAACTGCAACAGAACTATCATTTATTTGTTTGCGTATTCGCATTAAACAACTAAAATTTCACTGTTTTCAGCGCTTTCAGCAGAAACATCACATAGAAAACACAAAAAAATACGCATGCAAGGAACGGGGCTGCGAGCTCAAATGCATTGACAAAACCCTCATTTAAACCGTTTCTAGACGCATTATAAATATATTTTACAGCAGTTATGCTATTATATACAAAAAATAATTCAGTTAGCGAAGGATACATGAAATACTTTATAAACATTGAGTATGATCTCGGCCGTGTTTCTGTGTTTCAGCTTCCTCGACTCAACAAGTTGGTTTCATACAACTCGCTGTGAATGCAGCAGTTGCATCGATGCGAGAAAACTTTATTAATTTATAATTCTTCAGTGTGATAATTTCACTTGTATTGTTGCCGTAAACCTCCTATTTATTTATCCTGTTTCAGAAACCTGCTTCAACGACAGAATTCGTTGAGAAACCTGAAGTTTCTCTACTTGCACACGCGCTGCTTCTTTTCCTTTTCCTTAGCTAGCCCCGCATATTGTATCTGCAAGCGCTTGCCAACTGCTCAACTGTATTGTTTCTATAAGTTGTTTTGCTTTCATATGAACTTCTTTTTCAAGCTGCTGATATCTCATATACCTTGGATCCATGCTTGTGGCCCCTCCAGCGTGCATGGGGTGCCAGCGAACGGTGTATTTATACAATTGAATTCACTCATAATTTTCTTCTAGAATATCTTTGTACTTGAATGTATGTGAAAACTATTTCTCAAATTTTGCAAATTTGTGCAGTTTCTTTGGCGTTTCCTGAAATATATCGAGCAACAGACCGAAACGTGTATATGCGTTTCACTGTCGTTTCTCTCAGCGTATCTGCAGTGAAGGTTCTTCGCCCACTTCTTCTTGGAGCTCTGAGTTCGTGTTAACGCAGCGAATGCAAATGTTTTGTTTGAAACACTGGAAGCTGCACTCTCTGATTTGATTGATTTTCATCTGATAGAGATCAGTAGATGCCTCATACACGCCTTGCTCAGCATAACGTGGCTGTTGAAGAGAGGAGTGAAATATCGTCTGTTTCCGCGTGCTTTCTTGCTTACCATCTTTGTTGGGGTTAGGGTTTTCTTTTTAGAAGCTCGCTTCCTGCAAAAGACAGTGAACACGGAACTTGAATTCCCTCATATCCGAGGCACGCACATTGCAGAACTGCTGCATCGCCGCATATCTGGTGCGTTCAGTGTCCCGTGGCTAGCCAGCTAGCTAGGCAGATAGCTAGCTAGCTAGCTAGCTAGCTAGCTGCAGGAAGTCATCTAGCTACAGCGAGCTGGTCGCATATGCAAGTGCGAAGTAGTTGATGGATGCATCTGGACTCTTAGCGTCAGGCTTTGTTGGGTCTAAATCTATGAACTACTTGATATAAACTTTTACTTTTCTTGAAATACCCAGCGCTGCACGCGTTTACACTTTAGCCACAGATTTCGGATTTGCAAACTGCAAAGGTCCAATGGCCTTCATATTTCCACTGGGATTCCACACCTCTCCAAACTGCACAGAAAAGCAGGACTTACACTGTTGATGAAAGCCAACGAAGGATCACGAAGCAGCAACACACCAGCGGCTGCCATTGCAGCGTCAAATTCCTTTCGAACACAACACAAATGCTTTTGTATTCCCGGCTTTCCCTTTCGGGAGACATATAGAGATAAATGGTGGTCTGGATGACTTGAAGTAATGCAAAGAGTCCACCTATCACTAGGGGATTCCACCGCTTCCTTATTCAATTTCTCTCTCAAATCCAGTGCTTTTGTGTGCGCATGGGAGGTGATGCGGTGTATACGTTTTCTGTTCTTGTTTGCTTCCTGGGGGGTTAATTCGCTGATGTCGAATACGCTGACGTTTGCAAGTGCTTGCCGCAGAACCTCTAGAGTTGGTGGTGCGTGTTTCTCCTTTGTAACTGCTTGCCGCAGTATCTTTACAGTTGGTGGTGCGTGTTTCTCCTTTATCTCTATCACCCCTTGCTGGCTGGAGGCCGTGGGTCGGGCCCGTTTCTTTTGACTGCGACCCTCTGATATTTGTGAAGTGTTTATTTGTGATTTGCTTTCTTTCAGTAAGTCTGCCGCGGCCTCGAAGATGTCGATACACCTGAAGTTGGACGAATCATTAAGGTTCTCTACGCCAAAAGTTAATAATTACGTGTAGATAGACAAATGTATTAATAGACAGATAGACACCCAACCAAATAGACAAACATATATATAGATATATATATATGCATAGGTAGATAGATAAATTGATAGATATATAGAGGTATATATATAGGTGGGGATACATGTATATATACGCACAAACGCGGCTGAGCACTTACCATTCAAAAGGATCTGCTTCCTTG
>NW_013573211.1:12629-13780 GCF_000499745.2 Eimeria mitis | reverse complement strand
CTCCAAGTAATCGTCGAGTTCTCTGCTTGCTGCCAGCACTGAAGCAATGCATAGCAGGTGAAGTAAGAGGTAAAACAGAAATAAAAGCTTTAATTATCTTTGACTTACTCTTAAAAGGAAGACGAAGCCAACTTGTATCTGCACTGCTGAGAGCAGAGCTCAAGATTCAAGTGATGGGGGAAAGCTGTAATCAGAGGTGTTTCAACAGTTTCCGATCTCAGGTGATTTGATGTTTCAGTGATGAACAATAAATATAATAATAAAATCTATTGGCAAACTAAAAACGAAAAGAAAGTTCTGTCGCTGAGAGGAGAACAATCAGGTTTCAACTCGACTGCATACAAGTGCGAAACTTGAATATCCTGTGCGCTCTCGTGCTGTGCATACACCCCATTCTACGTTTCTGAAAGCGGCAAGAAACTGCAGAAACCTCAACAAAAAAACGGTAATACTCTCTGAAAATACTGGTTTCTATGCAGACTGAAACCTAATAAAGCCGTTACTTTGGAAGAAATTCAATAATAAGGAAACTCAATTATCGTCAGTTTCTGGTTGGTGGTTCGGTTCATGTCGAGGGCCATTATGCTGAATTAGGCCGTTTTATTCACAGAACCAAAATAAATATTTTATTTCCTCTTTTTTCTGCAAAAGAGGATGGAGTAGTCTGTCTTATACACGAAACCAAAACGAAACCTTAATTGTGTTTCTGCTTCCTTCTGCATGATGAACACCCATTCCGATCTCTCCTTTCTCGCTGGAAAAGGCCCTTATCTGCTGCCTCAGCAGCAAGAAATGCACCCCTTTACCCCTTCATCACTGAAAATAATTTTTTTAATTCAACAAAACCACCAACAAACCCACTAGGAGATGTATCCCCCCTTGATGCTGCTGCAACGCACAGCGCCCTGGGGAGTAACCAGCGGCAGGTCCTGAGAACCGCAATAAACACAAAAAAAAAAACACAAAATCAATCCGCATGCTTATATCTTCTATCTCGTTTTTATAAGCAACAAAAATACTCGTTTTTCGCTCGATAAGAGAGAGAATACCACAAGATGCAAATCAAAGCAGCCACTGGAGCCGTCAAAAAAAAAAGTTAGCATTAAGAAGAAACAGTGTCAGTGCAAAGGGCACATACACATATACATCAG
>NW_013573211.1:12125-12599 GCF_000499745.2 Eimeria mitis | reverse complement strand
ATATATATATATATATATATATATATATATATATATATATATATATATATATATATATATGTGCATGCGCGAAGCATTTGCTTCAGTGGGAAGCTATACTTACCTTGAAATACGCGACGCAGTCGTCTTTGGTTTTTAAGAACTGAAAAAAGAAACAAAAAAAAAAACAAAAACAAAAACAGAAACAAAGTGCAGATGGATTCATGTTGTTGCAACATTTACACTGGTTCTCGATTTGCTCCCACAGATATATTTATAGAAATACTAGTTGAATACAGATGACGTCAAGCATACACATACACCCGAATATATATATATATATATATATATATATATAATAATTTCTTAATATACTGGGTGCAGCTTTAGCTTCTTCCTGCTGCGCAGCATCAGCTTTTTCTCGCCTCTTCTATTTGTGTATTACAAAAGAACATTCGAAAGGGAGAAAAGAAAAAGCAGCAGCAAAAAGAATGC
>NW_013573211.1:9877-12096 GCF_000499745.2 Eimeria mitis | reverse complement strand
ATATATATATATATATATATATATATATATATATATATATATATATATATTGACGCCTCCTCCCACGGCGGAGTGTGTTGCTGAAGCAATGTGCAGCAGAAGCAAATTATTTTTTTTTTGTTTACTTACGGGGGAGACGAGGGCCAGCGTATCTTTTCCTTTTTTTGCGCTCAGCACTTCATCTGCCTCTCCAGATAAACCTTGTACGATAACCCTCTCCCCCAGCTGTACATACACCGCATGCATCGGCAAACGAAAAGAACAGCAGGAATACAGATGCATGCAACGAAATTATTCAAAGAAAATATAAAACAATGCATGCACTACACAGAACAAACAAATCCATAAAAAAAAAATTTTACACCAGCTCGATGCGCCAATTATAATAAGTGCAGCAGCAGAAGAAACAGCAGCAGCAGCAGCAGCAGCAGCAGCAGCAGCAAACACAGATAGTTATTTTTTAGTTAAAAATATAACTATCGCCAACCGTTGATAGTTTAACAGATCTAGAGACTGCAGCAGAAGGGCCTTTACAGCTATAGAAGGAACAAAGTGTGGGTTCGCTTTGTTTTATTTTGTTATATATTATTTTTATTTTATTTTATTTTATTTTATTTTATTTTATTTTATTTTATTTTATTTTATTTGTTTTATTTTGTCTTAATCAACCAAAGACAACGCGAAATTCAACAAAAAGTGTTTAAAGGAGAAGACAGAGGTCACGTACACTCGAGTCTGTAGAGCAGCAACAGTTTAAGTCAGCTGCATGCATGCATGCATGCATGCATGCAGCAGCAGCAAGTATTAAAATAACAAATAAACAAAAACACAACACACATAACTTTCTCCCTCCACGTTACATTGATCAATCAAAAAGGAATAAGCAGCTGCAGCACTACTAGCTGCAGCAGCAGCCCCTGCAGCAGCAGCAGGAGGAGTTACAGCAGCAGCCCGAATGGTTGTTGTTGTTCTAGCGAGATGCTTACGGGTGTATCTGGGGGCGGCTGCAGCAGCTGCACGGCGCTCTTGTCTTCTGCGTTGGCGCACATAACCATGCCGTGAGAGTTGAAACCCCTGAGAGCCTTCGGCTTTAAATTAAATAAAACAACAACCTTCTGCTGCTCGAATTCTTGCTGCTGCAGAAACGGAACCAAACCAGAAGCAATCTGACGCACGCCAAGGGGGCCAAAGTCAATCTCCTCGCAGTACAGTCTAGATAACACAGAGACAAAAGAAAAAAAAAATAAAAATAAATATAGAGACAAATATAATTTATATTAATAATAATAATAAATATAATACAAACAAATGTGCACACAATGACGTCCTTGGTGTATACTCTTTTTAAATAGTATTTTATATTCAATAGTTAATATTTGCTGCTGCTGCTGCTGCAGAGCTTGTAGGGGGATAGCAGCAGCAGCGCATACAGAGAGACAGCCTTTTTCTTTTGTTCTTTTCTCTACCCTCTCTTCTTCTTCTGCTTTTAATTAATTTCAGCAGCAACAACTGTAAATAAGAAGAGAAACGCACTTGTCTGCCTCCGGGTGTCTCCACACCTTCTTTACGAGGCCAACGCGGAGATCCAGCCGCATAGGGTCGTCGAAAGGCCTTTCTGCTGCTGCTGCTGCTGCTGCTGTTGCTGCTGCTTGTTGTCCTTTGGGACTTGCCTTCTGCTTCTCAGGAGCAGCAGCAGCAGCAGCAGCAGGTTGGTCGTTTGTACAATGCTCCCTCTTTTCAGTTCCTGCATGGCCGTTTGTTTGCTGCTGCTGCTGCTGCTTTTGCTGCTGTTTTTGCTGCTTCTGCTGCTGCTGCTTCTGCTGCGAGTCATCCCCTGACTGTGCCATCGCCTTTGCAGCCTGCACAATATCATCTGGTGATGTCTGCAGCAGAGAGAGAAACACCGCATCCACTGTACATACACCCGAATACCGTAAAGAGCTAAACAGCAATGAAAGAAGTGTGAAATAACGATCTTCCCCTATCTTTAGTTTTCATCAGTTCATGAATAAAATACACAAATTTATTTATTTATTTATTTATTTACTTCTATATTAACATAAAATATTTTATTTCTTTATATATTCAACTCAACAGAAAGAAAAAAAACGGCTTACAGTCGGCAGCTCTAACGCCGTCATGCCCTGCACCCGCTGCTCCTTGATACCTGAAGCCACCACCAACATTCATACTCTTCTTGTTTCTTATAAAAATATTAT
>NW_013573211.1:5031-9777 GCF_000499745.2 Eimeria mitis | reverse complement strand
CCCTGCACCCGCTGCTCCTTGATACCTGAAGCCACCACCAACATTCATACTCTTCTTGTTTCTTATAAAATATTATTATTATTATTATTATTATTATTATTATTTATTATTATTATATAGTAAACTGGTATGGTGCGTTTGAAGGGCATTTAAATATTTTCTGATGGTGTTTCTTGCATTGCAGCAACTGGCGACGGCGGAAATTGCGGTGTATGTACAGCTCAGTCTGCATACTCACCAGGAAGGTTTTGCATGTGGTTGTACCACCGTGTGAGGTGTTTCAGCACTTGCAGCTCCTTTACTGAGGATTTCGTCTGCAGCAGAAAAAAAAAAAAAAGAAAACACCACCCGCTGTCTACACAATACAGATCGCAGCTGCTGAGGTGTACAGACAGCTCAATGACTTGTGGCTCTTTTTACAAGTGAACGCAACCACATTAAACATATTTAATTTAAATTTAATATTTGGGGGAGCAATACCCCTTCTACAGCCAACGGGAGAGTCAAGGGTAGCTGCTATCGAGCTTAAACCCTAAACCATGTTTGTAGCAGTGCCTCTGTCTACCATATAACCCTAAACCCTAAACCCTAAACCCTAAACCCTAAACCCTTCAATCGTATATGTGTATACAGTGCTGGTTGCTTACCATAGCAACATACACCGAAGCCATGCCGACAAGGTCTGCTGCGGTGAGGTTGTTGCCGCAGAGGAAGGTGTTGTGCTCGAGGGTTGCATTGAAGTCGTTGAGATCGTCGCTGCAGAGAATGTAATATCTTTTTGATGCGCAGAAAGAGAGCCACTGGTCTATTGCAGCCTGAAAAAAAAGGCAAAGAGACAAACAAATAACATTAAACTGAAACTGTTGTATAGGGAAATGAAGAAGAGAAGAAACACACGGAAAAGGGGAAACAAAACAAAACGAAAGAACGATAATTCAACATTGGCTGCGACGACGGCAGCATTTCATCTAATACCCGAACGTTATATATGCATATCGATATATATATATATATATATATATATATATATATATATATATATATATACATATTGAATATAAGCCGAGACAAAAGAGTAATGGCTCGGGAGGCAGGGGAGGTATATGTGGTTGACCTGTTCATCGACGTTCTTCTCTGGGCCCAAAAGAACGGCTTTGGCATCGGACTTCGTACATAAGTAACGAATGATCGTTGCTGGTTCATCGAGCTCTCCGTCTGGGGTGTACAGACGAACTGCCTATACACCGCAATTTGCAACATGATAGAAACGAGATGTTCCCATGAACGAAAACGAGCGAAACTTCGGGGTTATATCTTTCATAAACTAATAAATTTAAATTCAAAATATTAATAAATTCTGTTGAACTTACATCGTTGATCGCCTTCGCTGCATTGCTGCCTAAGGCACTGAGTGTAACGACACCCGGCGGAAAGCCGTACGAAGCAACGAGGGCGCAAGCTGCGCCTGCAGGCACTCCTATTTTGTAAACGAGCTCCATTCCCTTTTATAAATATAGAAAAATCTTTAATTAACAGAAATTCAGAGAAAAAATACAACAAACAACACAGCAACTGCCCTGCAACAGCGCCGATGCAAGGAGGAGCCGTGCTGTCTGTGTGTATGTGTATGCGTCAGAGTTTATAAAGAAAGCGCAGCAAAGCAGTATTCGCCTCTGCCGAAAGAGAAAGAAGATGATAGCAACAGAGCTCTGCTGCCGCAACACAGCAAAGAAGGAGATAAACAGCAAAGGAAAACCACCCCGGGCGTCCTAGCTCTCCTTCTGTAGGAGATCGTCAGGTGTACAGACAGCAGCACACGCCCTATATATCACGAAGAGCACTGAAATATCCTCTCAACACTTTTATTCCGTTTTCCTAGAGCTTCGTACTTGCTGCTGTTGCATGCATGCATAGCCGCTGCTGCAGACAGCATAGCAGCAGCTGCTGCTGCATGCATGCAATCGTTCTTCCCCTCCAGCCCCAGTCTTTCTCTCTGTGGTCATATTTCTACCGAATTTCTATATTTTCTCGCTATCGTCGATGCCTTTGCCGAGCTGTTGTATTTATTTCGTTGGTTTCTGCTTCTGAACGCGTGAGGATTCACGCAATGCCCGTCTCCTCTTCTCCTTCTCTGGCGCTGCAGCCTCAGCCGTCCTCTGTAGTCGTCGGCAGCTCAGGCCGCAGCCAGCGGCGGAGTTAAACCCGAGTGCTGAGGTGTATGTACACCCCGTGCTGCAGCTACGCTGCTGCACGGGGAAAGCCACAATGAATTCCGTCAGAGAACTGATGCGCCAGGAGAAGCTGCGGCGACAGCAGCAGCGCGAAGCCGCCGAAGCAGCAAAGAAGGCAGCAGCAGCAAAAGCAGCAGCAGAAGCGAAAGCAGCAGCAGAAGCGAGGGCAGCAGCAGAAGCGAAGGCAGCAGCAGAAGCGGAGGCAGCAGCAGCAGCAGCAGCAGCAGAAACAAAAGCAGCAGCAAGGAGAACAGAGAAGGATGCTGCAGGAGGCTCTTCTTACCTCCTAGACGGATATAACAGCGATGAAGAAGCAGCAGAAGAAAAAGCAAAAAAAAAAGAAAACAACAAAACAACTATAGAGGGACTGCCAGCTGACTTCTTTGACGACCCTGCAGAGGCAGCACGAGCAGCGGGCGAGGAAGCCAGCGCCTCCCCCGGCTCCAAGCCAGCAGCAGAAGCAGCAGAAACAACAGCAGCAGCAGCAGCAGCAGCAGCAGAAGCAACAGCAGCAGAAGATGAAGAAGAAGACGAAGATGTGCTAGCATATGAAATAGAAGAACCAGATGAGGCACTGCTGCAGCCGCAAGTGGCGGAGGTATCCGCTGATGAAGATACAGACGGGGGCGGAGCTGCCAAGACACCTGAAGCAGCAGCAGCAGCAACAGCAGCAGGAACAGCAGCAGCAGATACACCCGTTTCTGCACCAGATGCAGCAGCAGCAGCAGCAGTATCTCCTGCTGCGAAGCAAGAAGGAACTGAAACACCAGCAGCAGCAGCAGCAGCAGCAGCAGCAGCAGATGGAGGACCCTCAGCAGCAACTTCGTTTGTATTGAGCAGCTTAGAGCTCTCCACGGCCATCGATGAGACCCACTGGTACAACCCCTTCTCTACGGCCCTCCACAGGTACAGACGCACTGCTGCAACAAATATATATATATATATATATATATATATATATATATATATATATATATATATATTATTTGTATATTGTGTGTGTGTGTGTTCATATCAATACGTACGTGTATTGGTATATCTATACATATTATGTAGACATTACTGCTGCACTTTGGCTTTATAACTGCATGCAGAAGTTGCCATAGGTAGCAGCTTTATTAGGGAGCAGCAGCAGCAGCAGCAGCAGCAGCAGCAGTTGGAGCAGCTGCTGTTGCAGCAGCAGCAGCGCTAACAGCTACAGGAACTGCCGGGCTGTGAGTGTTGTTGGCATTGCAAACGGTCAGACAAATGCTGCTGCTGCTGTTGCTGCTGCTGTTGCTGTTGCTGCTGCTGCTGCTGCTGCTGTGCTGCAGCGAAGTGCTGTTGGAAGAAGAACAGATAAAGAAGCAGGAGGAGCGGGCTCAGGAGGTAGCGAAGCTGCGCCGCGAAGCAGCAGCAAAAGCAGCAGCAGCAGCAGCAGCTGCTGCTGCTGCTGCTACCTCAGGCAAGAAGAAACGTAAGGGCCAGCAGCAGCAGCAGCAGCAGGAGGAGGAGCCGCAGCAGCAGCAGCAGCAAGAAGGGGAGCTGCCTTGGGGTTTCTTCGATGACTTCGATAAGGATGCAGCAGCACGGGGGGAGATAGGCCCAGCAGAGCTGCAGCGGCGGCAGCAGCAACTGAATGAAAAAAAAAAAGAGTTAGTTGCAGACATAAAGGAAGGGAGACAGGAAGCAGCACAAGAAAAAAAAGATATAAAAGCTTTCGTTAATCACGTTGTGCAGCTGCAGGCAGAGCAGCAGCAAATAGAGAAACAGCTGCAGGCATTGAAGAGGAAAGCTGAAGAATTCAAACTGCAGCAGCAGCAACTGCAGCAGCAACAGCAGCAGCAGCAGCAGCAGCAGCAGCAGCAGAAGCAAGAGATGCAGAAACGGTGCAAGGTCGAGCCGCAGGACCCAGAAGACTCTAAAAGGCTTGCTGCTGCTGCTGCAGCCATTAAGGAGGAGAAGCAGCAGCTAAAACAGGCAGCAGCAGCAGCAGCAGCAGCAGCAGCAGCAGAAGCAGCAGAAGCAGAGATGAGTGAAGCAGAGTCTGATGGAGACGATGATATGACCTGGCGCAGCAAATGCCTTGCATGAACCAGCAGCAGCAGCAGCAGCAGCTGCTGCTGCTGCAGCAACGGCAGCAACCAGCAGCAGCAGCAGCAGCAGCTGCTGCTGCTGCTGCTGCTGCTGCTAATGCTGTTGCTGCAACTGCATCAATGAAGGGAAAAACTGTATATATACAGAGAAAGCAAAAAGTAGAGAGAGTTTTCTTCTCTCTCTCTCTCCCCTTCACTCATTAATATTTTATTATAAGAGTAGCAACAACAACAATTTATTATATTTTTTGTTGTTGTTGTTATTTATATTATGATGCTCTTCTTTCTGTGGCTGCTGTGCTGCAGCTGACTTTGAGTTGAGTTTTAATTTTTTGTCTTTGCTGTTTTTCTTTGTCTTTGGCTCCCCACGTACAGCGAAGGAGGCAGCACACAACAACAAATTTGCGTTATATATATATATATATATATATATATATATA
>NW_013573211.1:4599-4960 GCF_000499745.2 Eimeria mitis | reverse complement strand
CGGTAGAGGCAGTATACGACACCAAACACATAGTAGGAAGGTTTCTTATAAGTAAATGAATAGAAATTTTTGTCAATTAATATGCATTTACGTTTTTTATTAATAAATGTATTAAATTTGTTTTCATTTTTGTTGTTTTTTAATAAATGTATATTTATATTTTTGTATTGATGTATAGCTAAACTACACACAACACAAATGCAGCTCGTAGCCGATGAAAAAGAAAAGAATGCAGAATTTGTATGCAGCTGAAATATACATTTTGGTTTACATGTTTATATTATTTGCATTATAACAATATATATATATATATGTATATATATATATATATATATATATATATATATATATATATATATAT
>NW_013573211.1:3365-4568 GCF_000499745.2 Eimeria mitis | reverse complement strand
ATAGACCGTCTGCACGTCGATGCTATCCCGGCTGTGTGTTTTTTCTCTGCAGCACATTTGTGTTTTAATTAGCGAATGGTTTTGCTTTATTGATGAATTAACAAAATTAAATTTATTAATTTATTGAATAATGTTTTTCTTTGTTTATTTTTCTGTTGCTTTTATCACTAGCAGCGGAACGGGCGGACTCGGTTGGTGTAGAGAACAGCAGTAGGTGTATACTCTGCATCTAGCCCTCTAAACAAATGATTCTCTGAATTCCCACTATTAAAAACCTTAAATATTTAAAATAAATTCAAGTTTTTTTTATATTTCTGAAAGAAAAACACAGAAGTATAGAACTCTTCTTTACCCTCGCTGAGGGTCACAACACCAGCACCAGCACCAGCACCAGCAGCCCCCGAGCCGGTGCTGCAGGCTGACGAGCACTCTGATCCTTTTATAAATATTTTCTATCTAAAACTCCCAAATTCCTGAAATATTTTTTATTAATTATTTTTTTTTGTGATGCTAGGCCTCTAGAGGCCGCGCAAGATATCCACTGTACTGCCTGTGCACTACCGATACAGTCGCCACACACAACGACCCAACAACACGGGAGAAGCGAGTAAAAGGATCAGTTGTTTTCGTTTCAAGTTGAAAAAATAAAACAATTAAAAGGATATAAATAAAAAGAATTAAATTACTGCTAGCTTTCCCCGTAGACATTTATATATTGCTTTCTTCTCTCCCCCCCCCCGCCGCCTGCGCAGCCCCACCGGGCGGACGAGCGCACGTGTGTGCATGTGGTTTGTTGTGTGTGTTTAAAAAGCAAAAATGAGGAGAAAAGTGAATTAAAAAACGAAAATTAAATTGTTTTATTTATTTTAATTGTTTATTTCTTCTTTTTTTGCCTCCATGGTCTCAAAAAGTGTGGCTGCTGCACTCGTTGCAGCGGTCGCTGCCGCCGTTGTTTTCCGCTGGGATTCAACTGCTGCAATGAAGATGAAATATGCACAAGATAAAGAAGGAGATATAATAAAAGTATATCTTTTTAATTTATATTAATAATAAATATATTTCTTCTATTTTATACAAATAACACATGTTTTTCTCTTTATTTATTCAAAGAAAAAACCACCAATTGCGGCATCCAGTTGCCGCAATTGTATTGCTGTTACACAAACTTAATATAATTATTCTGTTTGTTGCTCTCCTACTATA
>NW_013573211.1:2954-3265 GCF_000499745.2 Eimeria mitis | reverse complement strand
AATGTTTTTCTCTTTATTTATTCAAAGAAAAAACCACCAATGGCGGCATACAGTTGCCGCAATTGTATTGCTGTTACACAAACTTAATATAATTATTCTGTTTGTTGCTCTCCTACTATACATGTATATATATATATATGTATATATATATATATTATATATATATAATATGTAAATATATTATATATAACATAGTAATCTATAATATGCTGAACGACTTATTGATACAAATAAAATTATATTTTTGTTTTATTTATTTCAGGTTGGGTCTATAGAGAGACAAACATTTAATATAAAAGTTGACGATCTTA
>NW_013573211.1:2204-2854 GCF_000499745.2 Eimeria mitis | reverse complement strand
GTATATATATATATATATTATATATATAATATGTAAATATATTATATATAACATAGTAATCTATAATATGCTGAACGACTCATTGATACAAATATAATTATATTTTTTGTTTTATTTATTTCAGGTTGGGTCTATAGAGAGACAAACATTTAATATAAAAGTTGACGATCTTAAGTTACACTGCTGGCTATTTATTTCTTCTACGCAAACAAAAAACGATAAACCTCCTCCTGTTGTTGTTGCTGCATACGGCCTCGGTGTACAAAAGGTATTATCCTTATTTATTATTTTTTATTTTGTTTTCTTTTTCCTTTTATTTATTATTATTTATTGCTTATTATTGTTGTTATTTTTTACGACTATTATTATTATTGTTGTTGTTGCTGTTGCTGTCTGTATTCATTAAAGTTGCTATCTACTATTCTTTGCTTTTGCAGTGCATTTCAGGTTATTCTTCTCTCGCATTGTTTATTTGTGTGTTAATAAAGTGGTTTAGGGTTTAGGGTTTAGGGTTTATACGAAGGGTTTAGGGTTTGTGGTTTGTGTGCAGGACATTGCGATGGTTCCGTTTGCACTGAAGATAGCTGAGGAGGGTTTTGCGGTGGTTTTGTTTGACTATAGACATTGGGGTGTATCTGAGGGTATGCCTA
>NW_013573211.1:474-2104 GCF_000499745.2 Eimeria mitis | reverse complement strand
GTTCTTATTTATTATTTATTATTTTGTTTTCTTTTTCCTTTTATTTATTATTTTTATTGTTGTTATTATATACAACTATTATTATTGTTGTTGTTGCTGTTGCTGTCTGTATTTTTTATAGTTGCTATCTACTGTTCTTTGCGTTTGCAGTGCATTTCAGGTTATTCTTCTCTCGCATTGTTTATTTGTGTGTTAATACAGTGGTTTAGGGTTTAGGGTTTATACGGTGGGTTTAGGGTTTGTGGTTTGTATGCAGGACATTGCGATGGTTCCGTTTGCACTGAAAATAGCTGAGGAGGGTTTTGCGGTGGTTTTGTTTGACTATAGACATTGGGGTGTATCTGAGGGTATGCCTAGACACGCAGCAAACCCCATAGAAGAGATGAAAGACCTGAAAGCGGTGCTGCAGCACCTGCATGCATCCAACGGCTTAGGTGGACGCGTAGACCCGAATCGTATCGCTCTGTATGGCGCCTCTCTAGGTGGGGGGCTTGTGCTGGCTACTGCAAGCAGTCTTGCACAGGAAAACAACAAAATTAAAAACAGCATCAAAGCTGTTGTTGCTGCTATTCCACTCGTCAGTGGCAGAGCTACACGCGCCAAGAGTCTCAAGGTAAACGCGAAACGATAATTAAAAAACCTCTACCCCCTTCTCAACGACATGTAGTTATGCTTTCTAACATTTTTATATAGATTAAAAGATACATACAGCTCCTGTGGTGTATGCAGTGGGGGGTTTGAATGAAGCGAACAGAAAATGTTGCTGTTTCTGCTGCAGCAGAATCCCTGGTTTCATGCTGCATGGTGACAGCTGCTGCTGCTTTTGTTGTGTTTGGTGGTTTGTATGCAGGAACGCGGGCTGTGGGAGAAAGTTCAAATTATGTGGGCAGTATTGAACGACCTGGCGTGGAGTGCTTTCTCCTCCGATGCTGCAGTGTACGTGCAGCTCACGCGCCCCAGCAGTGCTGAGGGCGTCAGCGCCATGAAAATTTCGGACGAAGAATACAAAATTTGGGCTTCTCGCACTCCACTAGAAGGAAAAAAGGTTGATGGAGCCTGGGAAAACAAACTGGCTGCGAGAACGATATTCTGGTTGGGGCAGTTTCAACCCGACGGTAGGTGGTGCACGCGTGCATTCCATTTCAGGTGTATAGGCAGCTGCCGGTTACAGAGCGAAAAAGGGGATTTGGAGGATATTTATTGGTTATTTTTTCGATTCTTTTGGATGAAATACTTTCTTTTTGTTTTTTCCTTTGATTTGTTGTGGTGATCGCAGAAATGGTCGTCAATTACCTCGAGGTTCCCACCCTCATCCTGGCAGGTTCAGAAGATACCCTCTGCCCGATTGAGCCGATTCGAAAGATGGTTGAAATGCATGCAGCGAAACATGAAAAAAACAAAATAACATTGAAAGAATTCCCTTGGCGCCATTTCGATTTCATTTCAAAAGAAAACTTTCCACTCCTTGTGGAGAACACCGCTGGCTTCATCAGGCAGTTCTTCTGAAGCTGAAAACAAAAAAAATGTTTTCCTCTTCGTTTTCACCTGTGTACTATTCCCGTGCCACTGAAAAACACAGGGAATCGCGCAAACGCAGTGTTAATGAGCGACATTCCACCATACAAACCCG
>NW_013573211.1:0-390 GCF_000499745.2 Eimeria mitis | reverse complement strand
ATAAAAGGCAATTGATCGCATTCTATCACCTCGGTGTCCATCATTACATCTGCAGCTACACAAGCAAGAGGGAAAGCCCCTTGGGAGTCCCTAAGGGGGATTCATCACTTATATGAACTCATCCTCTCATCTGTTCAGATACAGAAGTAAAGCCTCTCCTTTGGCTGAGTTTTGTTTGGCTTGGCATCTCACAGCCCGGCGGAGAGGAACGGGTTACCTTGCCCCCCGCGATGAACTCTCCCGTCGCGTTTTTAATTTCTGCTGTTCTTCCTCAACTCAACTCGACGCCTTTGCTTCGTCAGTAGTGCTCCACTGGGTGCAGGCAACATATATATATATATATATATATATATATATATATATATATATATATATATATATATATATATA
>NW_013573210.1:1265-4149 GCF_000499745.2 Eimeria mitis | reverse complement strand
TTCGTAAAGGATCCAACCCCACGTGGTAGTTCATGTGAGAGTTGTGTTCTCCTTGATTACGATGCGGGCGTGTGCCAGCTTCGGATATCGTGAAATTCTGGGAGTGAAAGATATCAAGCGGCCCATTATATGAGCTGGCTAATACTCCACTATACAAAATAAAATTTATCAAGGCACTGAAATTAGCCAATTCATCAGAAGAACGCACCAAGCCTACCCCCGCCGCGAGGCGCCGAGCCTCTGCATGGCAGCCCTCAGGAAGGCGTTCCGTTCAGTATGAGGCGTTCAAGGTTGCAACAGTAACCTTTAAAAATTAAATCAGAAAGAAAGTATTATGACTGCTCTTTCCGCATAACAGAAATATGCAGGCAAGTCATCTGGGCTTTGCCGTGAGAATCGCAGTTTGTGTACTGAAGGTTTTGAATCGAGTGTGCGTGCAGTGCGCGCTCGACCCGTTCAAAACCGTCTAAGCGATCATTCTTCTCAACGGCTCCCAGTTGCTTTTTTCGTCTGTGATTGCAACGAAAGCGGCACTTCGACGGGGTTAGTCACATTGCCGCCTACATGCAGGTAGCTAGGCACTTGCTATTTGCAGTGCACGTAGACCTAGATTCATTCAACTTTAAATGCATACAATAAAGTAATTCACTACACATTGTTGGAGGCAGCGATCAAGGGCCACGCTCCCATCACAGGTCTCACAAAATCAACAATGTGATGCAATTTAAGCCCATTCACAAGGAAAGTAACTTTCTCCTTATTGTGAAGGATTCATTGTGAAGGCTCAATCTTAAGTAGACAAAGACACGCAATACCTTGCCAACTTTATGGTTACAATCGAAGCCAGAACACAAACATACACACAAGCTTGCAACTTCATCGAACTCGGAAACAAAACATAAAAGCTTCGGGAAACTGAAAGCGACCCTCTATAGAAAGTGAAAGCTCAAACATTCCGCGTGCCATCGTCCACATACAGTAAGCTCTAGACCTAAGTCGCCGCTCAGCGNTGAAAGCTCAAACATTCCGCGTGCCATCGTCCACATACAGTAAGCTCTAGACCTAAGTCGCCGCTCAGCGAGGCCCCGTCCGCAGCAAACGCTGACCAATGAATCACGAAGATCTGACCACGCTTCGCCGGCACGCCGCAGGGAGCTGTACTTCTCGGGCAAACGTGAAAAGTTCCGCACTTGAGTGCTTCTGCTCCGGAAACCCTTTCCTCTCAACATCGCATGGTTTCTATAAGACACCGTGGAGCTGCCCTCCCCCGCTTGATGCAACCGTGCACATATGACGTGCTGCTGAACGGCCTCGTTTCTTTGCCTCTTTCATCGTCTCTGCAGGACTGAATTATAGTCAACGAGAAGCCGCCCCAGGCATCGACAAGGGAAAGGGACAGCTCAGCACAAGGCTTCTTCAGCGTCCGCCCTGCTTGAACGCATCTACCTGCTAATCCGCTTCAAACACGCCCGATTCGTTGTTGTGGTGTTTTCTGTCTAGACCAGAAGGANATCTACCTGCTAATCCGCTTCAAACACGCCCGATTCGTTGTTGTGGTGTTTTCTGTCTAGACCAGAAGGAACAGGGAGCTAGACAACATGGCTTGCTTGCATAGAAGCGCAGGCGACAACTGCTGTGGGTTGAGGATATCCCAATAAGCTCTGACTCAATTGGGCAACTTAAGCAACAAAAGCCCTCAACGCATTCGTGGAATGACCACTTCACTTATCGCTGCATGCTCTAGCCTTGAATATCCACATGGGGCTTCGATGGGATTGCAGGACCAACAGAACAGGCAGCAGATGGCTGCATATAGACGCTGTGGATTGAGGCCGTCAAGTGAGGTGGTCTCTCCCGTTGCACCGCCACACCTACGTATCCCGGCGGCTAGGGAGACCCTGTACTGCCATTTGCCTCATGCTTTACTGCATGCTGATAGGTCAGCAAGAGAGTTCTGAGGAGAGGCGAATCCACGAGTAAGCACTGACGAAAAAAGCATGATTATCACGATCGGGTCGACAGGTGCGCCAGGAGGGGAGAAAGCAGCACTTGGGCAATCACCGAACACTCCATTTGAGCATACCTCTTAAATTCCTATAAATGAAAGACGGAATGTGGAAAGATTTAACTCAGCAAGGCTATTCATGCTGCATTACGCCGCTTGTTCCTCGCAAGCTCCGCACCTATGGACAGAGCGGAAGCCTATTTTGAGGTATTTTTCTTGCACCATAGAGCGAGAGGCAGCAAGCGAGGCGCTGGGGCCGGAAAGCACAGAGTCTTGGCCTTTCCAACAGCCTTCTGTCTCGATGCTGCTGCAGGCGGATAACCAAGAGGGCTAGGGAACGCCCCGATTGGCAGAGACGCGTTCCACTGCGAAAGACAAAGCACTTGCAAGGCATATACTAGAACTGCAGTCGTAGAGGAATAGTGCGAATCCCATTCTTCTTCGCCCCTTTCTCTACGCTGAAAGTTTTCTCCTCCCCTGTACGCTGTCCAGCACGTGCGGTTGGGTTGTGCGCTATGACATGCCATCCCCGGGGTCCCTCATTCTGCATTCGCTGGTATTCAAGGCGGGGCCTAGACTCACCATCGATCTGCATGCCAACATCACCCAACATTTCGCCGTCAACTTGCGTGACGAAGTTAACTTTGCGAGTAACGAATCCTGCATCTTCACAGAGAAGAAATGGTTCAAAACAGGAGGGAAGATTGAAGCCACGGGGCTACCCCGTCTCAGAGCCACGCCTGAAGTAGTTCTGGACGGAGGAACTGAACAGTTGAATCGAATTAGCGGTGGGCAATATTTTGCGGAAAGACCGAAGAGGGGAGGCGCTTCTTCTTACCCGGTTGCTGGCCGAATTCCCCAACCAACTCTAAAAGTTGT
>NW_013573210.1:0-1191 GCF_000499745.2 Eimeria mitis | reverse complement strand
TGCGGACTTCAGGGATGTGTACGGCATTATCTGTGAGCTATGCAGTGTGAAGGTCTCGTTCGTCGGATCCGGCTGACTGACCTGCTTTTTTGGCCACCCTCGGCTCGGTTTCTGCGAATTCAGAAAGCAGAAACAGCGCAAGAAACAGCAGATGAAGTGTGCTAATTCGAATTTTGCTAGATTCTGTCAAACACGGCAGAATGCGTGTGTGGTGTTCTCACCCTCTCCCAGAGTTGAATCGTAAAGGAGAGGCCGTCCAAGAGAACCGTGAACATCCCTGTAGATTTCACGTCGCAAACAAAAAGAAATGCAGGTACAATTAGCTCTCTTCAACACCCCAACATGATTCTTTAGATTAGCGGGCCCTGTTTTTCTCGCTCTGTTATTCCCATGGTTGCTCCGTCGTCTTTCAGTGTTTTCACTGGCAGACAGAGGGAACAGAGGGATGGCGTTGATGCCATTGTGCTCCCAAACTGAGTCTACCACACATAACTTGTTTCTCGAAGAAGCCAACAGAAACAAGAGGAAGCCTTTCTTATACATAACTAGCTGCTGCAGGTATCGTCACTACAAGCACTAGGCCCGTTCGTCTGCGCTTTGCATATCATACCCCGACGAAGGCCATGATGTGGACGTTTTAAGTCTTTTAAAAATAGCATAATGTTATTCAGATCATCTTTTGCCTGAAGACCCATACAAGTGCGCAAACTTCGGTTGCCAGTTGTTGCTTCACCCAGGGGAGCCTGAAGATGCAGCCTGAGGAGGCGAAGTCTTCATTGCAACACGGGCAAGCAATGGCAGTTACTTGAACCCCTACCAGCCCTACACACGCTTCAGAAAAACCAGCTGTGTTTCTATACACAGCTGCTACAGCAGATTATGCACTCCAATCCATAATCCCTGATTTCTTAGACCTTTTTGCAAGTATTTGGGTCTGAAACATGAGATAAGAAGTACCCGTGGATCCTTGATGCGTGGGAAGTCGTACACTGGTCGCCTGAACATTGCACCAAGCCTGTGGAAAGCAGCAGCAAGCACATCGACTACAACAAAAATGATGCTTTTACTGCCCCTTCAGCGGTTGCTTCGACAGAGAGGTCCGCAGCAGACCTTGCTGCTGGTATGTGATACATCCCTCACCCAAATCTTCTTGTATCCTGAGATGGTCCCGGCTGATCATCTCGGTGTTCT
>NW_013573209.1:543-3043 GCF_000499745.2 Eimeria mitis | reverse complement strand
TTTGTTGCTGCTGCAGCTGCAGTTGCTGCAGCAGTTGCAGCAGCTGCTGCTTTTGTTGCTGCTGCAGCTGCTGTTGCTGCAGCAGCAGCAGCAGCAGCAGCAGCAGCAGCAATATAATAAAGGACTTGAAGGGGCAACTGGGGTTTGGGGGGAAGGAGAAATATAAACAGAGACAGATACAGAAAAAAATAAAAAAAACAGAGACAAATAAAAAAAATAGAGACAGAGACAAATGGAAAGATACGGCGACAGATAGACCGATATAGAGACAAATAAACAGAGACAGAGACAAGCAGACAAGGAGAAAGTAATATATATATATACCCCTNCCTCTTTCTCTCTCTCTGTATATATATATATATATATATATATATATATATATATATCTATGTATAGCCAGACCCCGCAACGTTGAATTTCAGGTGTACAGACACTCAACAGGAAATGTATGCAAGCAGAGACAGAAGAGCAGAGGCTCTTTGTTTATATATTTTACCCTCCATACCCCAGAGATAGTTTCATATTTAGGGTTTAGGGTTTAGGGTTTAGGGTTTGAGGCCTATCGCGCCATCAGCAAGCTACTGGAACTGCTCCGTCTAGCTGCAGCTAGCTAGCTGCAGCTAGCTAGCTCCAGTTGGCTAGCTAGATAGTTGGCTAGCTGAAGCTATCTAGCTGCTGCTGGCTAGCTGCTGCTGGCTAGCTGCTGCTGGCTAGCTGCAGCTGGCTAGCTGCTGCTGGCTAGCTGTATCTGGCTAGCTATATTCCGCTAGTTACAGTTGGCTAGCTGGTGATAGCTAGCTGGTGTTAGCTAGCTGCAGGAGCAGCAGCCTGCGGGTTTAGAGTGGACCACTGGACCACCTGGGTGTGTAGGGGGCAGCTGCGGCGGTTGCTCCCCCTGTACCCGAGATACTCAAAAGAATAACAAATATTTAGTAATAATTTGTATTAAAAATAATAAAAAATAATAAATAAATAAATAAAATAAATAAATAAATAAATAATACGTATACAGAAACCCCCAAAGAGCTGCTGCTGCAGCGCGGCGTCAGTGTAATTTCAGGTGTATGCGCAGCTCCTGTATTTTGTGGTGTATATACAGCCAGCAGCGAGCCTCGTGGTGTATATAAAATGATTAAAATAAATTAATTTGTGTATAAAAATATAAAAATAAATTTATTTGTGCATATAAAGATGAATATAATATTTAATATAATATATAAGTCGAGCTGTATGTACAGCTGAGATATCTTGCGGTGTATGGTGCACTCTGTGGTGTATATACAGCTGAATATATATGTAGAAAAAATGTAGTTTTTTTAATAAAATATATACATAAAGTAATTATATTCTACTTATATAAATAAAAAATATATAATTTCAGATATATATAAACAAATACCAGTGCTGTTTGGGGTGTATGTACAGTGGTGGTGTATACAGCTAGCTGTGTGCGCGAGGCAAGGGGTATCGATAGGGAGAGAATATAGGGCTGAAATCAGTTATTTTTTTATAAAATTTTGTTTTTAATTAAATAAAAATGTTTAATTAAAATAAATTAATTTAATTAAAATAAAAATTTATGTTTTTTCTGCTGAGAAAGACGCACGGGCCCCCCCCCCACAGACTGGCCGCTGGTCGCCCCGCATAGAGGGAGCTGCAGCGTGGTGGGTATGTGTGTATTTATGGTGTATTTTTTCGCTTTTACCGGGATATTTCAATGAATATAAATAAAAAATAAAGTTTTAATAATATTAATTAAAAAAAAAACAAAAAAAAAGCGAGTTTCATGCTGTATATACAGCTGAAGCTGCTGCTGCCTCGATTGACCCCTTTATATATCTACCACTGCAGCACACACACACACCGGCGTAGGAGAGAAGAAAGTGGTTTTTCTTTGTTCTTTGTTGAGTTTTTTTGTTTATATTTATTTATTTATATTTGTTTTAAATTTATTTAATTTTTTTTATCTGTTTTGGGGGGCCTGGTGCACTGTAGCTGCTGGTGTGGTGTATATACGCCCATCATCGTTCTCTCTATAAGCAAGATGCTGTCTCCTTTTCCTCTTTCTCCTCAGCTGAGGTGTATATTAATATTTATTTATTTTTTTTCTGCGTTTATAAACCCTAATTCTTTCTCTGTAGCAGCTCTAAGGCCAACAGACCCCCCCACCCACACAACAGCAGCTGAGCTGCATATACACCGCAGCGCAGAAGAACCTCAGCAGCATGCATCCTTCGTTGCTATCCAGCAAACCCAAACCATCACCAGCAGCAGCAGCAGCAGCAGCAGCAGCAGCAGCAGCAGCAGCAATGGGGGGGGCGGGGGAGCTTCTATTGCTGCTTATCTAGACCTGCAGCAAGCACTACAAGCAGCAGCAGACAAAGACCCTCTACACCTTCCTCACTCTTCTCAATTCATTCATGCTGTCTCCTCTTTCAAAGATACAGGCATCTGCAGCAGCTGGACAGACACAGACACAAACAGAGTGAGAAAGAGAGAT
>NW_013573209.1:0-523 GCF_000499745.2 Eimeria mitis | reverse complement strand
AAAAAATTTTTTTTTTTTTTTTTTTTTTTTTTTTTTTTTTTTTTTTTTTTTTTTTTTTTTTTGGTACTTTTTTCTTATTGCTGAGTCTTTAGATAATGCGTTTGTTTATTTATTTTTATTCATTTATTTGTATTTGTTTTTATTTTTTTTTATTTATTTGTTTATATCCTGTTGTTCTTTTTTTCTTTATACTTTTGTTTACTTTTTTGTTTTTTTTTGTTTTTTGTGTTCATCGCTTTTTAGCTGTCTTTGTGTATTTCTTTTTGTTTATTTCTTTTTCATTTATTTTTATTTATTTTTCTTTTGTTTCTTTTTGGTTTGTTTTTGTTTATTTTGTTTATTTATTTTTTTTTTATTTGTTTTTGTTTATCTCTTTTTTATTTCTTTTTATTTGTTGTTATATATTTCCTTTTAATTTGTGTATGTGTATATCCAGTATATAAATTTATTTATGTTTATAATATATATATATATATATATATATATATATATATATATATATATATATATATATATATATATA
>NW_013573208.1:3956-4511 GCF_000499745.2 Eimeria mitis | reverse complement strand
TATATATATATATATATATATATATATATATATATATTGTATATATTGGGGTGTACATACAGCTGAATGTTGTGTGTGCAGCAATCACCAAATTGGCGTCTTCTGGAGCCGTCTTCTTCTTCTTTTTTATTTTTATTAAACTGCATAAAAATAAATAAAAATAATAAAAATAAAAATAATAAAAATAATAAACAAAATGATAATATAAACAACATTTGTTTTCTCGCTAGTAGCAGCAACAGAGAGGGGGGCCCCCCTGATATATCTAGCGGCGATTGGCTGCTTACGGGGGCCCCCCCAGGGTTCACTGCTGCTGCTCTCAAGCAGCATGAAACTGCTGCTGCTGCTGCTGCTGCTGCTGTTGCTGCTGCTGCTGCTGCTGCTGCTGCTGCTGCTGCAGCAGCAGCACAGACAGAACAAGAACCAGATGAAATTTAAATTGTGACAGACTCAGTCGGCTTCTGTGCATAATATATTTTATAAATAAAATATATTTTTTATATAAATATCTATATTATATAAACGGTATATAATATATATATATATATATACATG
>NW_013573208.1:2827-3154 GCF_000499745.2 Eimeria mitis | reverse complement strand
TTTTTTTTTTTTTTTATGTTTGCTGCTTTCTTGGTTTCTCTCTGCCGCCGCGGTGTTCACCGGATGCCTTCGTCGCGAGCTGCCGATACACCCCAATCCATCACACCCCTCTACCCTTTTCTTGCTCAATAAAAATATATTTAAACATTTTTTTTGTTTTTTTTTTATATTTTATACTTTAATTTATTCTAAATGCGGCGTTTGAGCTGCGCCAATGCTTAGTTCTTGCTCAGCATACAGCAGAGGGGGGTCAAGACTCTGGTGTAAAAGCTGCTATATTTATAGATATTTATAAATAAATTTATAGATAAATATATATAAATATAT
>NW_013573208.1:2297-2727 GCF_000499745.2 Eimeria mitis | reverse complement strand
TATACACCCCATCCAGCTGCCTATACACCCGAATCTCCTGCATATACACCCCACTCGAATTCTTATTCACCTCTTTTGACTGCCTATACACCCCATCTAGCTGCCTATACACCCCATCCAGCTGCATATACACCCCATCCAGCTGCCTATACACCCCATACAGCTGCCTATACACCCCATATACCTGCCTATACAGCCCCTCTAGCTACCTATACACCCCATATACCTGCCTAGACACCCCATCTAGCTGCCTATACACCCCACTGAGCTGCCTATACACCCCACTGAGCTGCCTATACACCGCAGCGTGTGGATTAGAAATAAACCTGCGTATACACCCGATCACTAATTTATCAATAAAACATCATTTTTTTTCATTTTTTTTTTGAATTTTAAATAAATATAAAAACATTTTACCTTTCTTTCTATT
>NW_013573208.1:1133-2197 GCF_000499745.2 Eimeria mitis | reverse complement strand
TATACACCCCATCCAGCTGCCTATACACCCGAATCTCCTGCATATACACCCCACTCGAATTCTTATTCACATATTTTGCCTGCCTATACACCCCATCTAGCTGCCTATACACCCCATCCAGCTGCATATACACCCCATATAGCTGCCTATACACCCAATACAGCTGCCTATACACCCCATATACCTGCCTATACACCCCACTGAGCTGCCTATACACCCGAATTAGCTGCCTATACACTCCATCTAGCTGCCTATACACCCCCCCATCCAGCTGCCTATACACCCGAATTAGCTGCCTATACAGCCCCTCTAGCTGCCTATACACCCCATCCAGCTGCCTGTACACCCCACTGAGCTGCCTATACACCCGAATTAGCTGCCTATACACCCCACTGAGCTGCCTATACACCCGAATTAGCTGCCTATACACCGCAGCGTGTGGATTAGATATAAACCTGTGTATACACCTGATCACTAATTTATCAATAAAACATCATTTTTTTTCATTTTTTTTTTGAATTTTAAATAAATATAAAAACATTTTACCTTTCTTTCTTTCTTTCTATTTATTTATTTATTTATTTATTTATTTATTTATTTATTTATAAAGATGTATATACACGAGATAGTGCTTGATGGATTCAAATCCTATTCATCGCGGGTTACTATAGGGCCCCTTCACCCCCAATTTAATGCAATTACCGGCTTAAACGGAACAGGAAAATCTAACATTTTAGACTCTATTTGTTTTCTTCTAGGCATTTCTAATCATTCTCTTGTATGTTTATTTACTATATTTATTTTGTTTTATTTTATTTTATTTTGTTTTGTTTTGTTTTATTTTGTTTTATTCTGCTTTGTTTTACTTTTTTTGCTTTATTTTCGTTTTTTTTTGGTTTTTTTAGACTCTATTTGTTTTCTTCTAATCATTCTCTTGTATGTTTATTTACTTTCTTTATTTTGTTTTATTTTATTTTGTTTTATTTTACTTTGTTTTATTTTATTTTGTTTTATTTTGTTTTATTTTATTTTGTTTTGTTTTGCTTTTTTTTTGTTCTGTTTTG
>NW_013573208.1:748-1033 GCF_000499745.2 Eimeria mitis | reverse complement strand
TTTATTTATTTTATTTTATTTTGTTTTATTTTGTTTTATTTTTGTTTTGTTTTGTTTTATTTTGCTTTGTTTCGCTTTGTTTCGTTTTATTTTCGTTTTTTTTTGTTTTTTTTTGGTTTTTTTAGACTCCATTTGTTTTCTTCTTGGCATTTCTAATCATTCTCTTGTATGTTTTTTATTTTATTTATTTTTTTTTATTTTATTTATTTTATTTATTTTGTTTTATTTTATTTTGTTTTATTCTATTTTGTTTTGTTTTGTTTTGCTTTGCTCTTTTTTGTTCTG
>NW_013573207.1:3764-4331 GCF_000499745.2 Eimeria mitis | reverse complement strand
AGCAGCAGCAGCAGCAGCAGCAGCAGCAGCAACAGCAGCAGGACCAACAGCAGCAGAAGAAAACGCAGCAGCAGCAGCAGCAGCTGCTGCTGCTGCTGCTGCTGCTAGCTGTGATTCTCCTCTGCTGCGAGGGAAACGGAGACAGCCGCTGGAGCAGCACGGAGACAGCAGCAGCAGCCCCTTCACCCTGCTGCAGCAGCAGCAGCAGCAGCAGCAGCAGCAGGAGTATTATGCGGCATCTCCTTGGTCTGCAGCAGCACCCTCACCATCCCCACCGTCACCACCACCACCACCACCATCATCATCAACAGCAGCAGCAGCAGCAGCAGCAGCAGCAGCAGCAGCAGCAGATGCAAGTCTATCTCCTCAATCAAAAGCAGCAAGAAGACAAGAAGAAGTATCATTTGTTTCTGCTGCTATAAAAAGAAAACCCCCGCTGCTGTCTGCGCTGCAGCGCGAGCTCTATACACCTGAACCCACACCCACCCTTCTTTCTCTCTCACGCAGCGTCAATGAAAATGCAGGTTAGGGTTTAGGGTTTAGGGTTTATTAGGGTTTAGGGTTTGC
>NW_013573207.1:3410-3750 GCF_000499745.2 Eimeria mitis | reverse complement strand
GGTTTAGGGTTTAGGGTTTGGTAGGGTTTAGGGTTTAGGGTTTGGTAGGGTTTAGGGTTTAGGGTTTGGTAGGGTTTAGGGTTTCATAGGGTTTAGGTTTTGGTAGGCTTTTCTAGGGTTTGTTAGGGTTTAGGGTTTATCAGGGTTTAGGGTTTGTTAGGGTTTAGGGTTTGTTAGGGTTTAGGGTTTAGGGTTTAGGGTTTAGATAGAAAGGAGGGGTTTATTCCTCTCGTCGGCATCAACGAATTTCATTCTCACTTGCTGCCTCTCCTGCTGCTGCTGCTGCTGCTGCTGCTACTACTGCTGCTGCTCTTTCTGCTTCTGCTGCTGCTGCTGCTGT
>NW_013573207.1:0-501 GCF_000499745.2 Eimeria mitis | reverse complement strand
GAAATAGGCACAGCTTTGGGGGGCCCCTAGGGTACCGCAGAAGCTCAGCTGGTGCTTCTTCTTTTCTTTGTTGCTCACAAGGGAGAAACCAGGTGAGTTTGTTTTTTTTTATTTTTTATTTATTTTTTATTTTGTTTTGTTGTTTTTTTGTTTTTGGTTTTTTGTTTGTTTTTTGGTGTTTTTTTTTGTTTTTTTTGTTTGTTTATATTGCTCTGCTTTGAATTCATTCAGTGCTGTTCCTGTTGCTGCTGCTGCTGTTGCTGCTGCTGCTGCTGCTGCTGCTGCTGCTGCTGCTGCTGCTGCTGCTGCTGCTGCTGCAGGCGTGGGAGTTGCTGCTGTCTCCTTCTTTGGTGGAGGCGGCAATTCGCCGGTTGCAGCCGCAGCTAATGGGCAGCGACATCGAGGGACACTTCAGCAGGGGCATGGAGGCATAGCTAGCTAGCTAGCTAGCTAGCTAGCTAGCTAGCTAGCTAGCTAGCTAGCTAGCTAGCTAGCTATATA
>NW_013573206.1:3801-4422 GCF_000499745.2 Eimeria mitis | reverse complement strand
CCCCCCCCAAAAAAAAAAAAAAAAAAAAAAAAAAAAAAAAACATACCTGTAAGTCATCAGCTCGCATGCACCCTCAGGCGGAGTAAACGTTAGAGTTCTATCAGCTGTATACGCTAACCTAACACAAGGATGAAAGCTACACCCCGATAGTTTAACGCTTTCTTTCGCCCCCACAGGCAGGGGCCCCTCAACCCCCTCGCCAACGATCCTCTGCGCGACAACAGACCCGCTGGGGCCCCCCGAAGCCGGGGTATTATTACTAGTTCCCGCATGGGGGGGCCCCCCCCCGGTGATAGAGTTGCTGCTGACTTGGCTGCCTCTGCTGCTGCACTCTTTAGAGGGGCGTTTGTGATGGCTTGTATTTTTTGTTCTTCTGATTGAAATGGTTTATCTGTATTATTAATTTTTTCGTTGATAGTGAGTTTACACTCGGGTACTCCTGATAGACAAGAGAAACAAACAAGTTTTCCTTCTGCTTCTTGTCTTAGTATAGAACCATTCTGTGCTACTAATATATTCAACTTCTCTATCACTTCTATCTTTATAGAATTACGACGATGATATACACCAGCACTTCTCCATGGTGAGGCCCCCGTAGCCTGTGCAGCAAGCTGTACCCCC
>NW_013573206.1:3540-3701 GCF_000499745.2 Eimeria mitis | reverse complement strand
CAAGTTTTCCTTCTGCTTCTTGTCTTAGTATAGAACCATTCTGTGCTACTAATATATTCAACTTCTCTATAACCTCTATCTTTATAGAATTACGACGATGATATACACCAGCATTTCTCCATGGTGAGGCCCCCGTAGCCTGTGCAGCAAGCTGTACCCCT
>NW_013573206.1:3196-3330 GCF_000499745.2 Eimeria mitis | reverse complement strand
CATCAATAATTTCATAAACTAAATCAGCAGAAGATAAAATAAAAGATTCATTGAGGGGGGCCCCCTGGGGGCCCCCATACTCAGTACCCTGTGCTGTACCCTTCTTAAACCCTAGGACCCCTAGGGCCCCCCCG
>NW_013573206.1:341-3096 GCF_000499745.2 Eimeria mitis | reverse complement strand
CATCAATAATTTCATAAACTAAATCAGCAGAAGATAAAATAAAAGATTCATTGAGGGGGGCCCCCTGGGGCCCCCCATACTCAGTACCCTGTGCTGTACCCTTCTTAAACCCTAGTACACCTAGGGCCCCCCCCAGGGGCCCCCGGGGCCCCAGGGGCCCCAGGGGGCCTGAGAGAGATGCAGCAGCACGAGCAGCTGTGTGCTGCAGCAGCAGCAGCAATCTTTTTAATAGGAGAATACCCATAACAACATTTACATTTTTTCTGCATGCAAGGGCAGCAACTAAACCCCCAAGAGATCTATTTCTTAGTGCTGCGTCTGTACACCGCAGCGTTGCTTCTATACCTACAGCATTCGCTGCTGCTGCTGCTGCTGCTGCTGCTGCTGCTGCTGCAGCTGCTGCTGCTGCTGCTTGTGTATCTTTTTTTGTTTCTGCTGCACCTGCATCTAGATAAATAAATGTTGTATTGTTTCTTTTCTCACCAATACAAACAACAGGAGGAGATGCATTTATATATAAACGGCTAAATAAACTATTTATAAATAAAGATACATGCTCTATAGGCACACCATCCACACCATAAACCCGAGATAATAATATCTGCCCCCGACAAGAAATTAAATAAAACGCTTCGTACATCTCAACGAGGGTTTAGGGTTTAGGGTTTAGGGTTTAGGGTTTAGGGTTTAGGGTTTAGGGTTTAGGAAGAAAGAAAAGAAGAAATAATACACAGTAGTATGTAAATAGAATACAATCGGTTGCTGTTGATGTTTTTGTTGCTGCTTATGGTGGTGGTGGTGGTGATGCTGCTGCTGTTGCTGTTGCTGCTGCTGTTGCTGCTGCTGTTTTTGTTGCTGCTGCTGCTGCTGCTGTTGCTGCTGCTGCTGCTGCTGCTGCTGCTGCTAGGGAGAACAAAGACAACTCCCCTCCACTCATTAGTAATTATCAGCAGCGCGCTGGGGTGTACAGGCAGCTCGATACGCGGAAAAGAATAATCTATTAAACTAATAACTGCTGCTGCTGCTGCTGCTGCTGCTGCTGCTGCTGCTGTTGCTGCTGCTGCTGCTGAGTGCAGCAGCTGCTGCTGATAGCAGCTGCTGCTACTCTCAATATGAAAACAACTGAAGCAAAGAAAGTCAGTAGAGAACAGCAGATAATCCTTATAGAGAAAGATGCATATACACCTCAACAGCGAGCTGTACATACACCTAAAAAAAGAGAGATAGATAGACTGCAGCAGAGAGGTGTATATACACCTGAACACAGAGAAGAATATAAACCTCAGGATAGAGGGATACAGCTGCTGGCACCCAAAAGAGAAGAAGAGAGAGAGATATATATATATATATATATATATATTTGTGTTGTTTATACACACCGAGGCTGAGGTGTACGTACACCTGGGGGGGGAAGCAGCCGCTAGAACACCTTCGATAGGGGAAAAGAGAAAACAAAAAAACAAAAGAAAGCAAAAAGAAAAAGAAGAAAGACAGCAACGAACAAAACAAATATAAAAGGGGGCCTTAGTATAGAGTCAGCCCCATGGAGAACCAACGCATGCACAACCACCACAAAAACCAGAAATAGGAAAAGTGTAATTTAAATTGTTTTTGTTTCTCTTCTATTATACAGAATATAAATAAATAAATTCATAAAAAAAAAACAAAAAAAATAAATAAATATCTATGCTTGACGCGGTGTATACACAACACCATGAATACTGTGAAGGCGACCATTGGCACGCCAACGCGTGTTTATTGTTCTTATTTTTATTTTAATTATTTTAATTATTTTATTTAATTTTATTTTTTTATTTAAATAAATAAATAAATTAAATAAAAATTCAAAAAGAATAATACACGTTGGTTTCCTTGTTTCCTATCGCCTGCTGCGGTGTTCATATACGCAGCTGTAGAAAGCAATAGCTTTCTTCACTCGTTTCTCTTTTTATTTTTAATTATATTTAATTATATAAATAAAAATAAATATAAACTTATTCATATTTATATTTTTTAAATTATAAATATGCATGGATTGAGCATGAAGAAACCAGTACCGCAGCTGCGCATACACCGCAGAAGAAACCGAACGAAACGATGCTGTTTTTTCTCGGGTTATTTAGCGGGAAACTTCAGATTTTTTTCAACAAAAACAATTAAAATAAATATTATTTTTATATTTCAAAAAAAATTTAAACAAAAACAACACAGAAACACCCGAAACCCCCCCGTGCGTGCGTTTCTGCAGTAACCTGCATTTCATGTTTTCTTGATCAGTCACAATTCAACTTCTGAATTTCTCCTCCTTTAATATGAAAATAAAAAAAATAAAAAATAAAAAAAAATAAAAAATAAAAAAATATAAAAAAATATAAATACTTTTATGCATATGTATGTACGTATACTTTAAACAAATACGGAAACAACAACATGCAATCAAAATATATTTCGGCTTGTGGACACCCAAACCCTAAACCCTAAACCCTAAACCCTAAACCCTAAACCCTAAACCCTAAACCCTAAAGATCCTAAACATTCTAAGCCGTAGATGGAGAACGCTGTACACAGTAAAACCTGAACCACGAACACTCTAAACCCTAAACCCTAGAAACACTAAACCCTAAACCCTAGAAACCCCAAACCCTAAACCCTAAACCCTAAACCCTAAACCCTAGAAACCTTAAACCCTTACAGTTTGCGTTGCGCTATGTGGGCGATCCTCCACAGAAGCAGCTGTGTTTATACACCGCACGCA
>NW_013573206.1:0-241 GCF_000499745.2 Eimeria mitis | reverse complement strand
TAGAAACCCTAAACCCTAGAAACCCTAAACCCTAAACCCTAGAAACCCTAAACCCTAAACCCTAGAAACCTTAAACCCTTGCAGTCTGCGTTGCGCTATGTGGGCGATCCTCCACAGGAGCAGCTGTGTTTATACACCGCACTCAGCTGCATAAATATATCTATACTTATGTTTTTATTTATATTTATATTTATATTTATATTTATATTTATATTTATATTTATATTTATATTTATATTTA
>NW_013573205.1:1630-4383 GCF_000499745.2 Eimeria mitis | reverse complement strand
GGCCCGGGGCTGCCCCCTAGACACAAACCCTATCAGCAGAGACTGTCTCCTTCTCCCTGCTGCTGCTGCTGCTAAGGGGGAAGAGCAGCAGCAGCACAAAGACCCCCGCGATAGTTTAGTTGTTTCTTATACTGATATTTTAATGGGGCTTGATGAAGCAGCAGGCGACACAGAAGTACCTAGCAGCAGCAGCAGCAGCAGCAGCAGCAGCAGCAGCAGCAGCAGCAGCAGCAAGGGTATGTTTGTGTTGGTGGATGTACGCTCGCCGGAGAGGTTCTGGGGTTTAGCTGCTGAGCCCCGCGAGGGTTTATACGGCGGCCACATTCCTTTGTCTCTGAACCTGCCCTTCACTTCTCTGCTGCAGCCGCATGCATTCTTCCCCAGCAGCAGCAGCAGCAGCAGCAGCAGCAGCAGCAGCAGCAGCGGGGGGGGGCCCACGAGTTATCTCTGCCCGTTCAGTACATCAGCAGCAGCACCGCCATTTGGGTTTACTACCCTCAAGGGGGGCCCCTCTCTGCTGCTGGCTCTGGGGCCCCTCCTCAGCCGCGCCAATGTTAAGGGGGTACAGAAGCAGATGAAGGCCTTTCACACAGCAGCAGCAGCAGCAGCAGCAGCAGCAGCAAGAGCAGCAGCAGCAGCAGCAGCAGCAGCAGCAGCAGCTCTATCCGCATCTAGATTTTTCTCAGGCTAAACGGGTTGTGTGTACTTGCGGCAGCGGGGTCACAGCTTGTATACTTTTCTGTGCCCTTGTCAAGGTAAGCTGCTGCTGCTGCTNAGCTGCTGCTGCTGCTTTTGGTTTGACTTTCCTCTCACTGCCGCTGTTTTGGTTGCTGCTGCAGCTGCTCGCAATGCAGCACCGCTGTTCTAGCTGCTCTTGTGTCTGCTGCTGCTGTTATTTTTGCTGCTGCTGCTGCTGCTGCTGATGCTGTTGCTGCTGCTGCAGATAGGGTACCCACTATCACTGCTCTCCGTCTACGACGGGTCCTGGGCTGAGTGGGCCCAGCGGCGGCAAATGGAGGCCCCCCTGGGGGGCCCCCATGGGGCCCCCTACCCCACGCTTGTGCTGCCCCCGCCGACGCAGCAGCAGCAGGAGGCCCTTCGCGCAGCAGTGAAGGCGAGGCAGGTAAAGGAAAAGACAGCTTGAGGGCCCCCACAGCTCACCTGGGGCCCCTCTGGGGCCCCTCTGGGGCCCCTCTGGGGCCCCTCTGGGGGCCCCCTGGGGCCCCCCTGGGTTCTTTTTTCTTCTCTGTATATACAGTGTAAAGTCTTAGTGTACACATGATAGCCCCTAGAGCGACTCGCGGGGCCCCCCGCCAACAGCAGGTCTCTACACAGTATTCAGCAGGCCAGTGGGGGGCCCTGGGGGCCCCCCTTAAGTTCCCTAGAGGCCCTGCAAGGGGCCCCACAGGGGCCCCATAGGGGCCCCACAAGAGCCTCATAGGGGCCCCACAGGGGCCCCGGAGGGACCCCATAGGGGCCCTAGAGGGGCCCCATAGGGGCCCCATAGGGGCCCCATAGGGGCCCTAGAGAAGCACCGTAGGGGCCCCAGGGGGGCCCCATAGAGGCCCCAGAGGGGCCCCAGAGGGCCCTAGGTGTGGGGCCCTTTGAAGCGGCTTTGCTATGCTTTCCTGGGGCCCCCCTACAATACCTTAGGGGGCCCCCGTTTAGCCCATGGGGGCCCCTATCATACGGGGGGGCCCCTCTTAGTACAGCGCAGCGCGTAGGAAGCTCAGGCGAGCAGGGACCGCTAGGGGGCCCCCAAGGTTCTTAAGAGGCCCCTGGGGGCCCCCAAGACTCCTAAGGGGCCCCTGGGGGGCCCCCAGCACTACTGTACAGAATTTCAGGGGTACTTAAGGGGCCCCCACAAGGCTTGATGAGGCCCCTATAGAACTCTTAGGGGGCCCCTCTCAGACGAGGGGGCCCCCCTCTCATGCAGAGAGAACTCGCAGTGCTACCAGCATACCTAATAAGGGCACAGACCCAGCGGCCCCCAGGGGCCCCCAGGGGCCCCAGAAGCCTTTGTTATGATACAACACTAGAGTTAAAAGTACAGCTGTTGCTGCTGTTGTTTCTGCTGCTGCTCTTGTTTCTGTTGCTGCAGCGACGGCAGTAACAGCAGCAGCAACAGCAGCAGCAGCAACAGCCGCAGCAGCAACAGCAGCAGCAGCAACAGCAGCAGCAGGAACAAGCAGCAGCAGCAACAGCGGGCATTTCAAGCCCCGTTCTGTGTCTCAAGTGGCGAGACCTCAGCAGCAAAATACGTCTACACTTCTACAACAGCTGTTGCTGTTCCTGCTGCTCCTGCTGCTGCTGCTGCTGCTGCTGCTGCTGCTGCTGCTNTGAGCCCAGAGCGAGTCGAACGCCCAACCTTCTGATCTGGAGTCAGACGCGCTACCATTGCGCCATAGGCCCGCGCTGCCGCTGCTGCTGCAGCAGCAGCAGCAGCTGCTGCTGCTGCTGCTGCTGCTGCAGGGAGAGAGAAGGCTCACCCTTGATCTATCTATGGAGGCAGCAGGCAGCTACTTACTAAGCTGCTGCTACTACAGAGACATAAACAAGACTCCTGGGGGGCCCCCTGGGGCCCCCACAGCTCCCGCTGCTGTATCTACAGCTGCTGTTGCTGCTGCTGCAGCTACTGTGAGCCTTCGTTGTCTTTGTCTTAGTGTTAAAAGTTATAATTTACCTTCATTAGTTCTTTTATTTTCCCGCTGCTGCTGCTGCTGCTGCTGCTGCTGCTGCTGCTGCTGCAGCTA
>NW_013573205.1:1218-1373 GCF_000499745.2 Eimeria mitis | reverse complement strand
GGTAGCGCGTCTGACTCCAGATCAGAAGGTTGGGCGTTCGACTCGCTCTGGGCTCACTTTATAAAAAATAAATAAAAAAAAAATAAATATAAATATATTTATAAATAAATATAAATATAAATAAATATAAATAAATATAAATATATAAATATAAA
>NW_013573205.1:957-1118 GCF_000499745.2 Eimeria mitis | reverse complement strand
GGTAGCGCGTCTGACTCCAGATCAGAAGGTTGGGCGTTCGACTCGCTCTGGGCTCACTTTATAAAAAATATATAAAAAAAAATATAAAAATAAATATAAATATATTTATAAATAAATATAAATATATATAAATATAAATAAATATAAATATATAAATATAA
>NW_013573205.1:602-787 GCF_000499745.2 Eimeria mitis | reverse complement strand
CAGCAGCAGCAGCAGCAGCAGCAGCAGCACCAGCAGCAGCAGCAACAGCAGCAGCAGCAGCAGCAGCAGCGGGAAAATAAAAGAACTAATGAAGGTAAATTAGAACTTCTGTGTGTGGGGTGTGCGGCAGTGTTCGTGTTAGTTTATAAACTAACAGTTGTATTGATAGCTTTTATATTATATAT
>NW_013573205.1:0-502 GCF_000499745.2 Eimeria mitis | reverse complement strand
GTGTTCGTGTTAGTTTATAAACTAACAGTTGTATTGATAGCTTTTATATTATATATTATAATATAATATAATATACTATATTATATATTATAATATAATATAATATATTATATTATATTATATTAATATTATATTATATTATGATATATTATATTATATTATATATTACTATAGTTTTCATATTATATATTATAATATAATATATTATATTATATTATATTGTATTATATTATATTATATTATATTATATTATATTTTATTATAATATATTATATTATATTATATTATAATATATTATATATCACTATAGCTGCATATAGTATAGTATACTGTATAGCGCCTTCTTCTTCTCTACATGCAATATATAAAGACACATACAGCTGACGAAAATTTTTTATATTTTTTTTATATTTTTATATTGTTTATACTCTCCCTGCTGTCTGCTGTCTTGTGCAGACAAGGAGTGTGGGGTGCAGCAGTGTATTGCTGCAACGGGGGGAGA
>NW_013573204.1:2814-4159 GCF_000499745.2 Eimeria mitis | reverse complement strand
ATGTTCATCTTGTCTAATTACTCTTCTCTTTGTAGCCCGTTTAATTGTTTTGTTCGGTTTCTAGTCTGTTATTTCTGACAATGGGACCCATTTTCAGGGGAGCAGCTGCTGTTTGCCTCGTGGCGCTCTCTGGGCTACAGCCGGCGGCAGGAGATTTGGAATTCAGCGTCGAAAAAGCTGGCGAAGGTATGTAGACGTACTTTTATCTTCTTGATTTGAGTATTTCTTTCTGTTCCTGGAAAAAATAAGCACCTTAACTGCATTGCTTAGACACTAGAGACCTGCCGGGGATGAGCGCTCCTCCATGCTTCTGATGACTGGCAGACGGCCTCTCTTTGGGTGTTTTTGTTGCTTGCAGATGCATACACCTCCGTGAACTTGGCCCGCGTTGGTCAGATGTCTGTACGGATTGGAGTATTGACGGAGAACAGCACCCTGGTTGAGGGTCTAGACGCTAAATTACAAGCGACGGCATCTGAACCGGAGCCAGCCGCAACGTGTGATGACGCCATCGCAAAATTTGTGAGTAGAACCACCGCTTAGATGCAGGACTACCGGCCATAAATACGCCTCTAGACGTTTGCGGAATTCTGCGTACACGAAGATATATTTGATACCTTTCCCTCCTTTTTGAATTTTCAGAAGAAGACGAAATTTGTCGCACAGCTCACAGGCGCTGACGACGATAACTATCGCCAAGCGGTGCAGGATGCTCTTACGGCTGGACTTGAGTGAGTGCATATTTACTCCCCGCAGCACAACACCAACACACAAGCAAGTAGATAGTCTAATTCCACAAGACTTGACATATCTGTGCCGTAGTCTTTTGCCTTCTGTGATTTTGTATGCATTAGTATAATGCTAAGAAGGAAAGAGAATGCGACGAACCGCTCTCCATAATCATAGACGCCATACTCTCATATACCTCCCCTTGCCAGCCACAGACCCGCTTCATCTTCATCATCATCGCTGATCCAATTGATTTAAATGCTAATTCTGCATGGTATTGCGATGTCAACTGCTGATCTTCCCTCAGAGCGCTGCCGTCGTACCCTGAAGATGGGGGGTGGACGACGTTCTGGACGAAACCCGACGGCGCCAACCTCGCACACCTTCTTTCGTCTAACAGTACCAAAGTTGGCTGCGCCGTAGGAACATGCACGGAAGGAGCACAAGAGTATCGAAATTCACCAACAACTGTCACATTTCTTGTTTGTCAGATGGACCCTGCAGCGGAGGTGGACAAGGCTCCTTTCGAGTAAGTGTTGAGCGGAGGGGGCTATATCATGGAGAGGGCTGGATACAGCACAACTTCTGCTTCTGCAATTCGACTGTCTGCTTCCTC
>NW_013573204.1:637-2674 GCF_000499745.2 Eimeria mitis | reverse complement strand
GCAGGCTTAACTGCTATAGTGGCATTTGCCTCTGCATAGAGAAGCTAGACAGTGAGCTAGCCTCAGATTTAAAGTTCAACGTCGAGTTTCGCTTGACAATTGAACATAGGGAGTTTGCCGTTTTCTTTGTGCACTGTACTTAAAAGAGCAGCTGATTTCCCCTGCTGTTCTGTACCTTCGCTTCGCCGCGCCCATTACCCCGTGGCAGCGGCATCGCATTCAACGGATTCTCATAATCCCTGTTGAAAACCGCGTTTATTAATTTAAAAGCAATGTACAGTTATTGATTACCATTTTTTTGGTGGAATTTCAACGGAATGCGTCACTACAGAAGGCGTTAGTATAGGGGTTTGTTACGTGCAAAGAGATTGCGACGAGGCACCGTAGGGTACGAAGAGGCTTTAGACGGTCGTAGGTTCATGCAAATCAGGCATAGCTGAGAAAGGAGATGGGAGTAAAGAGCACCTGTCTGGATGTTTAGTTTTCGTTTGTCCTACTTTGGCTGACTCGAAAATGTATGCAGACGCCGGTGCACCCCTCCTCGCGGCCTATTCAAGCTGGTGGGCACTGTGCGGAAATCCGCTCCATCAGGTTGCCGCTAACTGACCTAGGTGTAACTGATAACACAATCTCCAGTGTTCTATATAATAATCGGCATCGCCTGTCCAACGAAACCAATAGAACTAACGCATCGTTGTTTTCACACACGACAGGACGTCTCGTATCTATGTGAGCAACTCTACTTGATAGAGCAAACCAAAACTGCGTTCTATATGTAGAGCATACAAACAATTTCCTTTGAATCTGTGTTCTCGTAGATTTTCGTGTTAGTTGATTGCCTAGAAGTAGCGTGTCTCGTGATGTGTGTGCAACTTCTTCCTGGTATGGTTCTGTAGCACCCCTTCTCAGCAGGCATCTCAGGGTATGCCTCCTGCACTTTGGCTAAAAATTGAAATTCCAGTACTCACACATACTGATGGAGAATGCGCCCTAAGCGGTTACCGAAAAAACACGAAAATTATTCCATACAGTGGATGCCTAGGGCGCCAGCGACACTGGCTACTCTCAGTAGACCAGCGGACAACCCACTGACCGCTGTTCTATTCAGCTACCCTACTAAGGGATTGTCCGCGTATCGAGCCGTAAAGCAAGCAGTATCGCTCTGTGTAACTAACTAATACTGTCTCTGTCTCTAGGTCAACCCATACTTCCACCGCATTGTACAGCGCCGCACTACACGCACTACACACTGGCTTCACCTAGCATCACCGTAAACGTCGGCCCCTACCTTTATCTCCCCTTCTTATCCTCATTTTTGATTATCCTCTACTCGTTTAACTTCCAGTTGTGTGTAAACCCGAATTGACTTGAAAATCCACCAAGTCTGCGGCTACCTCACCGCTTACGGGCCGCGTGCCCAGCCTCGGGGACCAACAGGTCGGCACCGGATCTCCCCTTCCTTCTTAATCTTCATCCTTCACGCTCATTTTGTTTTATTAGTTTTTTAAATAATCAGTTTAATTGTTTTGCACAGTCTACTTCTCCTCCTTCGAGCTTCACAGCTTGAAGCTAACAAGCGTGGCGGGGTTGACAAAGAGTGCTCTGCAGACTAGCCGACGAGGAAATTTGGTGGCTATCTAGGCAGCTTACGGAAGTTTCCCTCTCTAGGTAGAGACGACTGTCAGCATAGCAACCAAACCTGCAATTAGAATGGTAGGGACGGCAGCTACTTGCGGGGCACCTCCAACAGGAGTCTGCAGGTCGTCTGCTGTCATATCTTTCAATGCAGTTGTTCGTGCAATATGTCCGTTGAACTACGCCTCACTGCAGGAAAGAAAATGAAGCAGACAAACGCACGGCGTCAAAAAGCACATCACCAGCTTTGTTGGTTATTGCTTCTAGACAACTTTGCCAACCCTTCCTGGAGGCTGCGCTCCGAAACCCAATACTTACTTAAAGGGGGCTGCATCCTTCGTCGTTGCAGGGCCTAGTTTACAGAAAAGCACAGCCTCATTTGTTACAGTTTCAGTTTGCCCG
>NW_013573204.1:0-572 GCF_000499745.2 Eimeria mitis | reverse complement strand
TCCAATAACGCAGCCGATTCTAGTGCTCTCAGATCCGAGAAGATATGCCAAATTGGAACTGTCGACTTTGCTCCAGATTGTTTGCCACTCGGTTTCTTTCTGAGGGTATGTTTTTTGCTGGAACAAATGTTAACAGAATACAGCACAAGCAAAAGTGATGTGTTGGCTGGAGAGAAGTCGGCGAGGCGGCTTAGCTGTCTGGTGTGTATCATCATCGCGTTTCGCTATACAGAGAAGAGCTATGGGACTTTTCTGTAGTGAGGCTGACTACGACATTTCCTTACACAAAGGCTGCCAATCCTGCCTCAAAAGCCTTCTGCACCAATTGACGGTAGTTAGGAGTGGTACCAGCATACTCGGTGTACTCGAAAGTGTGAGGAAATGTCTCCTTCTGTATACCCAAATTACACAGAGGACAACAAGACTGTCCCCTTGTATTCAGTCCATCTCAGAAATAAGCTGAATCGCTGCCCAGTTTCTGTCAGGTTTCACCGGGTGGCTACGAGCTGCCGTTGGCACAGTATTAGTACCCGTAGCTTCAGTGCAAATCCCCCGCTTTTGTCCTTGTTGTA
>NW_013573203.1:2617-4161 GCF_000499745.2 Eimeria mitis | reverse complement strand
TTTGTGTTTGAAGTACGTGCAGGCTGCAGGCGTTGCATAGAGCAGTAGGCTGTGCTTTAGGTTTTGGATGTATGAACGAGTTTATCTCGTGGAGGCAAGAGATTCTTTGGGGATCTGTAAGGCAGCAGTGTGTTGCTTTTGTCTGCCACGCCGGGGGTGCCACGTCGTAGGGATGGGGTTTGGACGGCGAAAACAATGCGCGCACAGAGGTTTTGCCGGCCTTGTTTAGGACTGCCGTACCTACCTCTGTGTTGATGCTACCGATAGCATGAGGGCTGATTTTGCTTTACTTTGTGCTGTCATGCGGGGAGGGATGCTGAACAGTGGGTGCGCTGCATTTTTGGGACAGTCGACAGGCTTAACGCGGGCATCATATGGGAGCACATCTTCGAGCTCGCGCACTGCGTCATTTGCTCAGGATGGGATAGTGCATTGGACTGCGGATGACGGCCCTATTTGAGCATTCTGCCATTCGCGTATGCGAAAGAGGTGGTTGCACTCGACTTATCGCCGATGCCACTTGTGACTCAGCAGTTGGTTGGTTGCACGTTAGTTTGCCGGTCTGGGGTCGCGGGGTTGACAACCATGTATTCGTGCGGTTGTTCTGACTGCAGAAGCTAATGTGACAATCCAGTTGTGGTAAATGCGTTGATATTTAGGAGACGTTGAATTATTAATTGACGAAAAATCTGCCTGTCTCAACTGTATGCAATTGTGCAGCCGTCGCCATAATAGTTCTGCCGGGCCACTCAGAATGTGCGTTGCTTTCTGGTATAAGGCAAAAAAAAGGGGTGCCTGCGGAACCGCACACCGGCAGTAACGTCATCACAGCTCGGGAGGATGTCGACAGAAAACGGCAGGGCTTTCCGATCCCATAAGTGGAGAGTGAGCGTGAACAATCAGGATCCTGCAGGGTAGGCTTTCTTTTCTAATGTGCGTATCCGGCAATATTTTTGGACGTCACAGCAGAGCCGTTGTGGAGGGCGCCAAACACCGTCTAAGTAGCGCGCTGCTATCTGTGCTTGACTGCCCACAGTATATGCGTTGAAATATGCCAAAATGGGCCAGACGCAAACGTCAGTATCTTGCCTGTCTGCCATGTTGACCGGGCAGCTGGCGCTCGAAACGGCAGACTGCTGTGGCTTACAGCAAGACAGCATCTCGTTGTTCTGCGAGTGGCACTAATCGGTTAGTTAGTGCATGCTCATCATTAGCTGAATGCCGCACTCCGGTGGAATTGCGAGAATGGACTATTCGTGCTGTGAACGCACTAAATGGTGGCTTGTGCGGGCGTTGGACGCTTTCCAGTTGTGTAAGCTTAAGGAATCTCTCGGGAGGTAAGTGGCCGTATATATATTTATATATCCACCTAGTTAGATAAAGGTGCGCACTACTCGCACTACTGCCAGTTGAAATGGAGGATACGGCGTTGCGTGTGATGCATGCAACTGGTTTATAATTGTCCTTGCATAGTTCGGCATCAGCGAGCGAGCTGCGGTCCGTGTTGAATTTGACGACGACGTGGTGATACCTTTTCCGGCCCG
>NW_013573203.1:0-2272 GCF_000499745.2 Eimeria mitis | reverse complement strand
GTGCAAGTGCTTTTTGTGATGCCTCGTTCACAGAAGGCCACTTCGGTGAGTTAGAAGCAGGAATAATCCGACAACGGATGCGCGTTTTTTGACGGGGTAAGTAGATGTATATACACAATTCGCAACGCATGCCAATGCCTGCCTGTACACGACCTGAGTGCTGGTATAGCGAGTGAGTCAGGCATATAATAGTTGCAGTGCACGGCGGGAGACTCGCGTATTTGATATTTGTCTAACTGCTTTAAAGAATGCAGGTTGTAGTTTGCTGGTTTTGAACACACGACATCAGACACTGCGTGTGCAGCATAAAGCGGAGGACCAGCTTCCTTCCTGATAACCGCAGTATTTAAGCAACCTGTATGATGCGCATCCGTCCAGCAACTGGTTCAGTGTAGGAGGTACACGCATGCAATAATAATTCCAGCCTTGTCTCTCTAGTCTTTGGCTGGGTGCTGTTCGACTCGTCCAGTATCATTTGTGCAGGGCGGGCACTGGAAGCAGTGCTAAGGCTATGTTCAAACTGTAGGCTACAACAACCTCTGCACAGCGGAGGGTCAGCAGCAAACGGCGAAGTGGTCTGGCGCCTATCGAGACTGGCATGGTTATGCTGCTTTGTCGATGTTTGGCACCTGTGGAGGCCGTTGCTGTTGTGGGCTGTGTGTATGGATCGTATGAGTGGGAGCAGGTCTTGCCGCACTCACATTTAGTTTGTGTATGCATGCTTGGTGGTCGTTGCTTGACGTTGCCTGTGTCTTGATCCCTGGCATGCTGAGAATGGATATTATGTGAAGTTGGCGTTAGTGTACGCACGATGACGGGATATGCGCACATGACTTCTGAACTGGCAAGAAGCCAGCGCACGTTCTATGGAATTATGCCGCAGGATTTCTGTCAGCTACTGCATCCTCAAGAAGACGCCTGATTTCACTTGCGATCGCATATCACGTGGCGCCACTGGACATAGATTGTAAGTCACGTCAGCGAAAGTGCCTGGTGGAATCCTGTTCATAGCTCATTTGGCTCACAGACAGTAGTTGTCGGTGGGCCGATTGTGAACTTGTTGAGTGTGCAGTGTAGTGGTATAGGGTTGCTGTCCTCGCGGCGACAGAATTGGGAGTCGGAGCCACAAGGTGGCACGCGTTTAGAGCTTCAGGCAGCTGCAGGATTGGTGCTCTGAGGCTTCAAGCAAACTGTGGTTTGGCCAGTTGTGGCAGCAGCGACCCTGACATGGGGAGCACAGGAAGGTTTTAGCCTCGTTGATTGGCGGTCTTGTGGGCTCGTATCGGTGTCGTACAGCAGGGTACAGCGTGGCGTAAAACTTTGGCCCCCGTCATTTTCTATACTTTGCGTATGCGAATAGTCCGAAGGCCTGTGCATGTTTAGGAACGGCTACTGTTAGGTCACTGCGCTGCGCAGCAGTGTGAGAGTGTGCAAAACACACCAGAACACTTTGCACGGTATGATTTTTTTCGCCTGGCGTTGGTGGCGCTGGAAAGCCTGAAAACCGTTACGATATATGCGCGGCTGCGAGAGAGGCCAAGCGGGGCATAAAGCCTACAGGTAGGGTTTGCTTGATCTGCCTTTCCGACTGTGCAACGGCTTTCAGAAGTATCACAGGACGTCTGCCAAACAAGCAAGTTTTTTGTAGGTGTGGTTGTCGTCGTGATGCGTACGCGGTGATAAAGGAAGTGCGGGAGATCTGTGGTGTTCGACGGGACATGCATATGTCTAGAATTACGTGTACATTTGTGTGTTGTGGAGGACTGCTGAGGCTGAAGCGTATTTGCAGCAATCGATAGCTTCAAACCGGTTCTCTTGGTTAGGTGCCGCTGAGCATGGAATGCACCGGTCAACGGCTGACTAGTAGAAATTGACTAGCTCATGCGCGTTGCTTTCTTCTGTCGACTGTTGTGGAGTGTCAGCATCCTAAGGCACCGGCCGTGTGCAACGGCTGTCCAGCGGTGGTCGGTCTTGCTCCCAACCTCACCTTCCTTAATAGGCACCAAATGCAGTTGGACGCTGCGTTTCTACTCGGTATGAGTACACCGGATTCGTTGTCCAAGTAATGAAGCGTTTGCCAACGTGTCCTAAGCAGAGCGAGGCTGCTTTGAAGGTGTTCGTAAGGTGGGTAATTGACTTGTTTGTACGGACGCATGCCCCTGCATTTTTTGGGTGGTTCACTGGGGACCTCGGTTTGACGTAATTAGCAGGTGCATGCGATGCGGTTTCGTGCGCTTCTGGCATATTGGTTGGTGCATCATGTGTAGGAATC
>NW_013573202.1:4237-4522 GCF_000499745.2 Eimeria mitis | reverse complement strand
AAATAATAATAAAAATAATAAAGAAAAACTATAAAGGCGATGGAAATACGCTCAACGCCGGCAGCTGCTGGGGCCCCTTCTGCAGCAGCAGCAGCAGCAGCAGCAGCAGCAGCAGCAGCAGCAGCAGCAGCACTCTGTAATATAAATTTTTTTCTCTTTGTTACTAAATTCAATATATATAAACACTGAGGTGTACATACACCCCAAAAAAATAATTATAATTTCTTTTCTTGCTGCTGCTTCATCTCAGCAGCATAGACCTTAACAGTGTGTGATCCACCGGTC
>NW_013573202.1:4003-4183 GCF_000499745.2 Eimeria mitis | reverse complement strand
GCTGCTGCTGCTGCTGCTGTTGCTGCTGCTGCTGCTGCTGCTCTTGCATGCGTTGGCCTCAGCCCCGAGTGCTGCATATTGTGTGGTTGTTATAGTTGTTGTTTCTTTGCTGTAATTTATATAATTAATTTCTTTTTAATATTTTATTTTGTTTCTCTCTTTCTCTCTTTTTTTCTCTTC
>NW_013573202.1:1462-3903 GCF_000499745.2 Eimeria mitis | reverse complement strand
AGACAACGACGAGTAGGCAGCTGCGCCAGCAAGTCAACAAACAGCTCCAGCATGCGCTCCAGCAGCAGCACCAAAGACAGCGGAACCTCATCACGCCCGTAAGAGCCGCACTCATCCTCTGAAACAAACGGAAACACACACACACGCATGCACTTGCTGCTGCTGCTGCTGCTGCTGCTGCTGCTGTTCTCGTGGTGTTGCTGCTGCTGCTGATGCTGCTGCTGGGGGTGTGGTGGTTCCGCTTAAGACGCCCAGAGCCTGAAGGGGCATATGCACGTTGGATTCTACCCTTGCTGCAGCAGCAGCAGCAGCAGCAGCAGCAACAGCAGCAGCAGGCTATGTTGATGCTGCTGGTACTGTTGCAGCATCACCAGCAGCAGCAGCAGCAGCAACAGCAGCAGCAGCAGCAGCAGCAGCAGCAGGAGTTTACCTGCAAGTACAACGAATTTGCGTATAAGGACGAACATGAAGTCTCTGTCGAGCATTATTTGCTGCAGGTGCTCCCGCTGCTCTGGCTGCACTGCAGCAGCAACAGCAGCAGCAGCAGCAGCAGCAGCAGCAGCAGCATGAGGATCATCTTTATTAGCACTACCGGCTGCCGCCGCAGCAGCAGCAGCAGCAGCAGGATTTGCTGCTGCTTGCTGCAACGGGAGCAGCCGCTTCTGCGCGCGTTTCCACAGCAGCGCAGCAGCAGCACTCCGCTGCAGCAGCAGCAGCAGCGCGGATTGCGGCAGCCGCGCGAAGCAGCAGGGGCCACAAACAGCAAGACACAGCCGCCGCAGCAGGCCGTTCTCGAGCCCCTGAAAGGCTCTAACAAAAAACGTCAGCAGCAGCTGCTGCTCTTCTGCTGCCAGCAGCACCACGCAGTCGCCCAGTGGTGGGTCCTCACAACCATCGCTTACATATACCTTCTTGCTGCTGCTGCTGCTGCTGCTGCTGCTGCTGTTGCTGTTGCTGTTGCTGCTGTTGCTGTTGCTGTTGCTGTTGGACACGAGAGCACTCTCCACGTTTTCCGTGTCGCCCTCTCCCTCCTCCTCTTGCTGCTGCTGCTGCTGTTGCTGCTGCTGCTGCTGCTGCTGCTGCTGCTGCTGCTTGTCTGGGAGCTTTGCGGTGGCTAGGAGCATCGCCAGCCTGTAGAAGAGGACCTTCACCTTAGCATCAAGAAACTCAGTAGGCAGATCATCGTCCTGCTGCTCTTGCTGCTGCTGCTGCTGCTGCTGCTGCTGCTGCTGCTGCTGCTGTTGCTGCGTGGGGTGTGTTGGGCTCTCAAGCTGCAGCAGCTTTCGCAGCTGCCGTGGCTGCCGCTGCAGCGGCAGCAGCATTTCTCCTCCTCTTGCTCCTGAGCTGAGCAGCAGCGCGCAGATACTAAGAAGATGTGCAGGCTGTGTAGTTCCTGCTGCTGCTGCTGCTGCTGTGTCTTCCTTTGCTGCTGCTGCAGCAGCAGCAGCAGCAGGTCTGCTGCTGAACGAGGGCCACAGCAACGTCTCTAGGTAGTGTGTATATTCTAGGGCCTGCAGCGCCCCCCCCCCGAAGCTGCTTCTCCTGAGCTGTCTGTACACATCAGCTATCAGTGCTGCTGTTTTGCTTCTGCTGCTGCTGCTGCTGCTGCTGCTGCTGCTGCTGCTGCTGGTGCTGGTGCTGGTGCCTTGGGAGCGTCTCGCCTCCTCTCTAGAGTCCCAGGCCCGTTTTGCTGCTGCTGCTGCATCTGCAGCAGCAGCAGCAGCAGCAGCGCGCTTCTCAGCTGCTGCCACGACCTGCTGCTGCCGCTGCAGCTCCTTCTGCTGCTGCTGCTGCTTCGGTTTCTCTTTGAGAGCCTCAAGCACTCTTTGGGCATCTCTGGCTTTTGTCTTTGCTGCTGCTGCTGCTTTTTGTTTGTCTGCTGCAGCAGCAGCAAAGTAAGGACCTGCGTCTACATGGATGATCTGCTGCTGCTGCTGCTGCTGCTGCTGCAGCCAGGTGCGCCGCGCAAGCTTAACAAGCCGGTGGTTCTGCAGCTCAGAGAAAGTGAGAGAAGCAGAAGCAGCAGCAGCAGCAGCAGCAGGCTTGCGGCCACCGGGGCCTTGCCTGGTGGGGGGAATATCCCCATTCAGCTGCTGCTGCTGCTGCTGCTGCTGCTGCTGCTGCTGATGCTGCTGCTGATACTGTCTCTGCTGTCGCTGCTGATGGTGATGGTGGTGGTGAGTGCTGCTGCTGCTGTAGGGGGGAGGAGGGGGGGGGACGGCAGACATGATGCCTCAGGTGAAGCCGCAGCAGCAGCCGCAGCAGCAGCAGCAGCAGCAGCAGCAGCAGCAGACAGGGAGAAGGAGGGAGAGAGAATGAGAAGGTTTATTGTTTCTGTTTATTTTGCCATTTAATCTTTATTTGTTTTATCACTCAAAGAAAACAACAAAAACGAAGAAAACAACAAACAGCAGCAGCAACGGTTGCGGCGGGGGCAGCAG
>NW_013573202.1:1122-1362 GCF_000499745.2 Eimeria mitis | reverse complement strand
TTATTATTAATTGAATTGTTTAGCAGAAGAAGGACAAACCCTTCGTATGTGTATATACACCGCAAGAGCAGCTGCAGCAGCTGAGTTGTGTTGCAGCAGTTTCTGTTGTTTTCAGGTGTATATACACCTCAATCACAACAACAAAAAAAACAACAATAAACCTCTACATAATGCCTCAGCAGCAAACCCCAATACCCCTCGTTCTTCCTACACCCCAATGCTCTAGGGTTTAGGGTTTAA
>NW_013573202.1:181-871 GCF_000499745.2 Eimeria mitis | reverse complement strand
ACTCGGGGCTGAGGCCAACGCATGCAAGAGCAGCAGCAGCAGCAGCAGCAACAGCAGCAGCAGCAGCAGCAGCTGCCGGCGTTGAGCGTATTTCCATCGCCTTTATAGTTTTTCTTTATTATTTTTATTATTATTTATTATTATTATTATTATTAATTGAATTGTTTAGCAGAAGAAGGACAAACCCTTCGTATGTGTATATACACCGCAAGAGCATCTGCAGCAGCTGAGTTGTGTTGCAGCAGTTTCTGTTGTTTTCAGGTGTATATACACCTCAACCACAACAGCAACAAAAAACAACAATAAACCTCTACATAATGCCTCAGCAGCCAACCCCAATACCCCTCGTTCTTCCTACACCCCAATGCTCTAGGGTTTAGGGTTTAGGGTTTAGGGTTTAGGGTTGAGGGTTTAGGCGATGGAGGGTCCTCTGCGTCTGCGGCTTGAGGTTCTAGGCATCTGGGGTGTATCCTCAGCTCAGCCGTTTTATATAAAATTTTTGTGGCGGGGAGAGAAGCAAAAAACCCCCCTGCTGCGGCCCTTTCCGCAGCCGCTGCAGCAGCAGCAGCAGCAGCAGCAGCAGCAGCAGCAGCAGCAGCTGCAGGCAGAGTTTCTGCTGCCGTATCATGCTGCTACTGACGGCAGCACGCTGCTGCTGCGGCTCTGGAGAAGCAGCCTATTAAAAAAAAA
>NW_013573202.1:0-127 GCF_000499745.2 Eimeria mitis | reverse complement strand
TATATATATATATATATATATATATATATATATATATATATATATATATATATATATTTTTTTTTTTTTTTATAAATATAAATATAAATATAAATATAAATATAAATATAAATATAAATATAAATAT
>NW_013573201.1:18654-18855 GCF_000499745.2 Eimeria mitis | reverse complement strand
ACTCCGCTCGGCAGCCTTTTCTGCCATTCTGTCCTTGACTTCAGATAGATATACGGGAGTATAAACGTTCAGAACGTATCTTAGACTCCCATACTCTTGCTCATATTTGTTTTGCTTTCTCAGGAATCACCTCTGGTGGCAACAATATGGGAAGGACCAAGAGGACGTTACGTGTGTAGGTGAGACTTGAAGACCTAGCCC
>NW_013573201.1:11787-18514 GCF_000499745.2 Eimeria mitis | reverse complement strand
GTTACAGGTGCCCCAAAGGCTATACTGGAGATGGGACCAGCTGCGAAGACATCAACGAGTGTGAAGTTTTCGCAGGGGCGATATGCCACAGCAAGGCCATTTGCATTAATACGAAGGGCAGCTATAGATGCATATGCAAAGTACGCGAGAACCTGTTATATCTGCGCTTGCTGTTGGTGACACCACACGCATTTGCAACAACGGAGAAGCAAACATTTGGAACTTTGCCCGTTCGTGAGAGCAGTTGCCTTCTCAGGCTTTCGTGTAATGAGCACAACCAGCTGTAAACATTGAACAAGTCNTTCGTGAGAGCAGTTGCCTTCTCAGGCTTTCGTGTAATGAGCACAACCAGCTGTAAACATTGAACAAGTCAGCACATTTTACGCACTCAGCTTTCGTTGTTGTGTCGCATGCGGCAGCCTGGATACACCGGCGACGGCAGAGATGTCTGCATGTACGTCCTCACCTACAGTCAGCAAATTTACATTTGCTTAAGGCAGTTGCATGGCTCAGGATTACTTCGCACACATTTGTTTAGTCAATTTCACGGACATATGTAATTAACATGCACTAGCAGTCAGGAGGGTCCTCAGACTTCTAAGCGCGACCATACAACAAGTGCACGCTAGGAGAGAGTACTCTTTCAAAGAGAGGACACTGTTTGGAACCAGATCAGCCGTAACAAGAGAGGGCGTTTTCCAGTGCAGATCCTACCTCCATTTTGGGAGCAGGAAAAAGCACCCCCAGTGGGTAAAGCCGGTACGAGATGCTGTGGCGCATTTTCAGGCTCGGAAATCAGAGTCACAGGTACGGGGCCTATATCCTCCACTGGCTTTGCAGCAGGAAGAAGGAGGCACGATGAGGCTTTTCGCGTCCCTAAGCAACTTGGCACAGGCTATCCTGCAGCGACAGGCCATGGGCTTTTCATTCGACAGTCCTAATGCATCGCGACACGCTTCTTTTCCTGGCTTGTGACAGCCCTCCAGAGCGCCTTTGCGTAGATTTGAACAACCGCCCACTCTGTCCTTCTTCTCTCCACTGCCTGGACGATGGATCATGTGGCTGTCGTGAAGGGTATACCATGGACAAGTGAGGGTAATAATATGAGCGCGAAATGCTTATAATTCGCACTTTACACCGAGCGGGAGAGCATAAAATCCTGTGCGCATGGAAGGTTCTATCTTCAGTCAATTAATTTCAGCTGACGTAGAGCGTGCCTGTCTCTGTCTGCTGTTGAGCAGTGGAGGCTGTGTTGATGTTGACGAATGCTCCACCGGCCTTGCGAGCTGCGCGTCTCCATCCGTTGCAACCTGCGTCAATACTAGCGGAGGATATTTTTGTAGTTGCGTGGATGGCTACGAAGGCGACGGCCGCCAGTGCGTTGCCAGCCCTTCCACTGCTGAGGCAGAAATTTCGATTGCAATGGACTACCATAAAACACTTGCGGCCGCCGGAGGGAAGGAAATGCTTAAAGAGGCACTGATAGATGCCATCTTGCAGGTACGTCGAGGCGGAAAGTTTGTCGTGGCATGGATGCCTTGGAGTCATAGCGACTGAACTCATCAAATCATGCGCTTTGGAATGGTCCTTTGAAAACGAATTCGGTAGATCAGCATTTTGCTCTGCAGGCAATTCCAGCTCTAGGTGATCGGAAGCGCATTGAGGTCCCTACCATTTATGAAGGAAGCATCAATGCTGCGATTCGGATTCACCCTCCAACAGACGGGTCATCTTATACAGACGGGTCTGACAATCTAAGGCAGCTTACAGCAGCTGAGGTTCTCCTGGCTCTTCAGGAACAACTTGCAGAGCCACTCTCGTCTCTGAGGACTGGCCCATTTGGGGAGTATGCCTCCTACACTACGATTGGTGAGTGAGCAGGTAGAAATGCTGTCTTCGGAAGACCAACTCTAGTTGTACAGACCCAATGAAAGGCTTGTGCCGAGCGCAACTTTTTGGTGACGAGCATCCCTTTTTTATGCACTTGTGTGATGTCTCCAAAGAAAGGTACACATTCTTCGACCGTTCAGCAACGAAACAAAAGTTTGAATTCCTTGCATTCCTGACTGACTGGTTACCTGAGTGGCTGAAAGAAGCAGTTCCGAGGGAGCTGATTGCAGCAGTGGAGCTTCTGCTGCTTTTCATCTGCATTACCGCTTTGATCATGGGCATTCGAAGGGTAGTAAAGAGGTGGGGTGCACATTTATCACATTCAGTTTCGAAGACCTTCAGTAATTCAGTTTGCTCAGCTGCACAGGCATCTGTAACAGTGTACCGACATACATTCAGGTTGGCATGCAGTCGATTCATCATGCACACACGACGACACTCCCTTCACTAGAAATGATTCGAGCAGCGGGGAGGCGACTGTAAGCAGCTCTGTTGTTTTCTGCATTCTCAGGTCTAGAAGGCGACAGTCGGCTGTTATTGCTCCGCGTCGACATTTTGAGCCCAATCGTGAATCTTTCACGCACTCAGCCCGAACACAGAATTCCGGTGCCGGCCCCACAAGCGGCGTTATCCAGCACCAACCGCAAAATGATTGGCTTGAGAACCGCTAGCCTTGCGATTCAGCACTTTCAGCTGGTTCAGTCCAGTCTCTTGTCGCTCGATGCACTGTGAATTCCATGCTACAATACACGCTAGAGATGGCTAAGCACTGCCCTTACTACAAGAGATATCCGTCAAGAGCCTGCCAAAAGCCCTTCAGGTCGCTGCCCGACAAGCTTGAATCCCAGAGTTAGTTGGTGCCATCTTCCAGTGAAGCAGTAAGGTCATGCTGCAGTGTGAAGGTTTTTGCTCAAGGACCATCTTGGCCTATTCAGATGAAGGCGCCCGTAGGCAACCAACATAAGTTCATGCATTCGATACAGTTGCGTAACCTTAGCCTGCAATAGAATAGGGGATATTCTCACAAATCAATTGCTTGCTCAAGCTGCGGACGGGCCACTTCCAGTTGACGCAGCCAGCGGAACCTAATTCGCTAGAGTGAGCTCTCCGTCACTATCGAGGCATGGGCACTCCGCTGCTAATATCTCTGTGTAGTACTTCTAGTTCACGCATGTTCCACAAGCGATCGATTTGGTAGAACGTTCGTAGAGACGAATAGCTNAAGCTTGACTGAGAAAGGATGGCGGGATGCAGCAGGCCACAACCAACAGCCGTGGGCACCTCGCTCTGAATTATAGCAAAATATATTCCAAAACCAGACGGAAATGCATTTGGAAACAGCACCTTTAGGGTACTTGGAGTTGGTGCCCTCGTCAGTCTCACTGTGTAGATAACACTTGGCTAATGTGTATGATTTTTACATAGCTCGGAGAGAGTGAGTGTTGCGTACACAATTTGTCCGTAGAAAATGTTGGCCCTCACATGGCTTCACAAACTTTTCGAGTCCCGCACGGATTCCTTTTCCGGTTAGCAAAAGCTGTGTTTGATAGGTAGGAAGCTATAAGACACTGATGTGCAGGTAGCCACATGAGGCCATTTGGCACGTATCCCTGTTGCCTAGCTAGCCTGAAGAGCGGAAGGAAAGCAGTCCAAAGCACAGAAGGACACTTAGCGAAAATCATCGAGAGTCACCACTGAGTTGGGCTACAGGGATGCCATGGATTGTAGGGATCTTCATGTACCGTTGAGCTGCCTTGTTATTGCCGATCATCTTTACCCGCAGGGTGCTGTAAACCCCATACCACATTTCCTTTATTATGCAAAACCAAGAAACATCTACCTCCACTTCTGCCAACAGGGGCTATCGAGGGCACCAGAGCGACGTTGCCTGAGAGTGCCAGTCCCACAGTGGCCTTGCAAGGAGAAGGCTCCGAGATGCTCTTTGTCGCGTTTTAGTCAACGACGGGCGCCTTCACGTAATGCAGATGTGCCAGAAAGGTGCTCGTTGTTAAGGCACAGAATGTAACAAACGAAAGATATACAACCTGTACACCACCATAAGATGCCGGCAAAATATCCTTGTTTTACCATGCATTCATACCACCATACCGTCAGATTCTCTAGGAACCATGTGTATGGGGCGCAACAATGCGCAGGCTTGCACATCTGCTCTCCAGCGCTATTCCCAGCTATCTGTTGCAGAAAAATGTATGGCTGGTTGCTGTGGTGGGCCGTTACTTGCAATCATTGCGTTCCTACAACACGTGCCTGTAAAAGGTAAATGCCCACAGCCTGAAGCAGCCGTAGGAGATGCGCTAAAAGTATACCGTGGGCATCAAAGAAATGTGTGCTGCCTGAGACCCAGTGGGCGTGCATACAACGACANACGTAGAGAGGTAGTGCGGGTCTTGACCAGTATATGTATTTCGTAGATATGCCACGACTACTGCGAGGTGAGTCAGGGAAAGCGTTTCAGTACCCTTCCGGGGTTGTCCGCAGCCTCACCTTGACTGGTACTTCGACCTATAGCATCGGCGGCAAGGAAGTTGAAACTAGCCAGGCTGTCTAACCAGAAACTGTTTCCTCTACAAAAGAAAGAATGCGAGAATAGTAAGAAGGGAGCCGATCAGCGGATAAGGAGGAGGTCTGCTAGCAACCGAGGGCCACCAGCGCCAATTACCATTGCTTCTTCAGGGACTAGTTGCATGTATAGACTCCATACCAACCTCGGCGTTGATTGAAAACCACTCTATACGAGAACGAAGGGATGTAAGTAGATTTGCGGCTGTTGTCGAACATGAGGATTGCAGAGTGAGTCAGTTGGGGCACTCGACGTTTTTGGTAAGTTCGAAAGCAACCGCAGTTTACAAACGCTGCATCGCTATTCACAAGGAGCAACGTTTCAACAGACTGATGAAATCAACTGATGGCTGATGTGGAAGTGCCTTCGATTTCATGTTAGGTACGTAATATAATGCAAGGTCCGAATACATAGGCAACTGCACTGTAGTCCTCCACAAATACGGTTTGTTAGCGTAGTGCAACACAACGATGTTTGCCCCTAAAACAACCTAGACTACGCCGAATACACGCGGAGTACCACATTCTTGGATAATGGTTGCGTTGCTGTCAGATTCTTGCTTTCCTCTTCGCCGAAGATGACAGACTCGGGGAAGAGGCACCTGGTTGCCTCTGCCGGGGTTCCTGTTCAGTTGCATTCCCACTGTATTCTGCAGTAGTATTCAGATCTCCCGCTCAAGCGTGCACTTAGGTCTCGCAGTGAAAACAGAAGCTCAAATCCATTGACATGCCAACGGTACGTCGCTGTTATGCCCTATACGTCCTAAGCTCCTCAGGCAGTTTTTCGATTCCACAGAGTCCACCAGGCGCTCAGCGAGGACCTAGTAAAGCACTCTTGAATGCGTTGCGTAAGGAAGACAGAAGTGTCCCAGTGTTGGCCGCAACCACCTCAAATTCCAAAAGTATGTACTTAAACACGTTCCAAAGCTTCCTTCCGTGAGTAACGCAGAATACCCCAGAAAGATATCATCGCACCAAACAGTAATTTGACCCAAGTATGCAGTAGCGGTTTCCAAGCAAAAGCGTGACGATACCATGCCATTATTTGACGTGGTGACGCAACGGTATCCCCCAAAACCTTCGCGCAGGGCGCCTGCTCTGGTTTATCGAAAGCAGCCTGGCTGTTTCAACTCCTATCCGCCGAACCCCAGAGGCACAGACACTCAAAGGACTCCGTGACTCTCAAAATCAGCTGGAGCTAAAGACTACTCAAAATTTAAGTCCTTTGATGAGCTTGCAAAATGGATGCCGACAGATGCGTAAGCCTGAATATGCAGGAATGGCTACGGACGATGCCTCCCTCGTAACCGTCATAATCCGTGTGAAATAGGCATTATTACAGGACCTACAAGACTGTCAGCTCTCTACTCAAGCTGTCTGCGACGGCGCCTACAGGGTGTTAACCCATATTATATCGAAATGCAGCTCGGTACGTCGTGGAGCAGTATCCTGTCATGTTAAACCTGCCCACGCATCCGATGTGAACACGTGATGCCTGTAGGTCCTAAAACATTTTCGCAGCAACCAGACTGTCGTCCGTCAAGTGTAGTAAATTCTCACTCTCGATTTAGTGAGGAGTTACAGTGGCTTTTCTTATCGCACACCTTACATTCGTTCTATCCAAGGAAAAGCATGAACCCTGCCAGCTGCCTGTAATCGCCTATCCCCGAATCAGTGCCTGTCGATGTACGTACCAGTCAGCCACGCCCCTAAACAACAAGAATAAATGGTTGAACAGTTGGTACTCTATGCACCAGAATGAGGGTGATGGTGCAAGCCGTCCAGTGACAGTGCTCCACCAGTGGCAAATAGCCGCTGCAACGTTTGTTGTCTAGTGCATGACCCCCATATGCTTTTCGTCTCCAGAGCAGCCCTAGTCTCCAGAAGAAGGCTACCAAAACTGGAGCATGCCGTGTCATTTAGCGGTTCGTCGCAAGGGAAAACCACTTCTGCGATGGGATAATCACCCCAGGCGCGAGAAGGGCTTGCCCCATTACCTTGCTTCGCATGTATTCGTTTCCTCGTTCTGTTAGATGCTTCTTCCCTCCAACAGAAAACATCCGCACACCAGGCCTTTCCATGGCTTTAATATCTGGTTATCCGGTGGGGAACGACACATGGAAGTGCACTACATTTTGGTTTGCGTGCACTTACTCATTCTCCCGTCTGCTCAGGTCACGCTAGACTATGATGCCAGTGAAGCACTGAGCATTCCCACCTTCGGGAAGCCCCTGCAAGCTCTATGTGGAGCATAAGG
>NW_013573201.1:11261-11687 GCF_000499745.2 Eimeria mitis | reverse complement strand
GTGCACTACATTTTGGTTTGCGTGCACTTACTCATTCTCCCGTCTGCTCAGGTCACGCTAGACTATGATGTGGAGCATAAGATAGCCACGCACTGAAGCCGACTCTAGATACGTACTAATTGAAGCTGTTAGTCAGTCAAGAGGGCCACACAGTCTCCAGCATAAGGGGATCCCCCATTATCCCTTTATGCTCACTTGACGAGTTCATAGCATATTTTAGTGGGAATAGTAGGCAGGCTTCTTTGTGAAGCGGAGTACCGTCTATCTTGGACTGTTCCCGTAGTGTACCACTGTGTAGATGAGGTGTTTGCCTGTTGGAAGAATAATGCACAGTCAGGCGTCCGCCACTCTACTGTGCGGGCAAATGTCCCGGCTTTCTTTAATAGACATCTTGCAGTGATGAGCTTTACAGTTTCCACTCTTCAT
>NW_013573201.1:1849-11161 GCF_000499745.2 Eimeria mitis | reverse complement strand
CCACTGTGTAGATGAGGTGTTTGCCTGTTGGAAGAATAATGCACAGTCAGGCGTCCGCCACTCTACTGTGTGGGCAAATGTCCCGGCTTTCTTTAATAGACATCTTGCAGTGATGAGCTTTACAGTTTCCACTCTTCACCACGGCTACCTTCTGAAAACCTACTGGGATAAAAAGCGCTGTCGCTTATTCGGCAATCCCTTCGAAGCCCACTAGCTAGCAGCTACTTGACATATAGCCAGATCAAGCAGCGAACCACTGAAAGCAACGGTCACGCAAGCAGGGGCTCGCATACAACCTTCCCACAAATGCATACCAGTAGCGAAAGTATAATCCGCAAGCTGGCCCTTTACCCAATTCCGGGTTTACTGGACAGTGCATAAGTTCCAGCATGAAATCCAACTCCGCTCCTGCGCCGACATCATTTAGATTATCCGCGGTTGTGTGGCAACAGGCTGGTTCCTGCAGCCCGAACGCATAGCCGCAAATACTACTGTCTGTATGCCTCCATATTATCATATCTTCGGTTCCAGCAGGGGACAATGTGCCATTTTGATTCTCTGCACATGTGCGCCAGAATCAGGCCAATGACCAACCCTCGTCGGAGGTACTCGCCTCAGAAGATGTGGTGCACGCAGAGGAATAGTGAATTGCATTCCAACAACTACACCCATCCAGGAGACCTCATAAGGGCCGCTTGCCGATGCACTAGTTCCCCAAGGATTTCACGGGCCCGCAGATGGTGACTCCCCTGGGCTTGGCTTCGCTTGTGTATTCCTATGTCGCTGTCTGCTCCATCTCCTCGCCCTTGGCGAAGGGGACAGACTCGCTGAGGGTGTTCCCGATTGACTCCTTGTGCTTGCCGAAGGGGACAGGCTCGTTGAGGGTGTTCCGGATCGTGCCTTGTGAGCTTCCTGCTCGGTCACAGTTTCACTCAATTCCGCGTGAGCTTCCTGCTCGGTCACAGTTTCACTCAATTCCGTAGAACCTGAACCCTTGCGGTGCATCTCTGTTGAGCCTGATGTGCCTTGAAATTCATCAGTGGCTTGCATATGAGGGCCAGAAGACGGTGTCCAAGGCGGCATTGCAGCAAGACCGGGGTTCATTTGTGGGGGAATGAAAATGCCTCCCCCACGGGCGACAACCCGACTGAGTTCTGCACATGTATATTGTACCGGCAGCACGGTCATGTCCTGTGGGGTCAAAAAGCCGAGATCAATGAGTGGCCGAGAACCTCTTAGCTTCTGGAAGTGGAAGATAAGCTGTCGACTTGCTGTCTCCCGGGAAACCTGAACTGCGCGCATATTGCAAAGCGCTTCCAGTACACGCAGGTGTTGCTCCACCAGCGGTGCTACCTGCACTGCAGAAAGAGTCTCCGTCAGCCACAGCAATCCATCCACCGCATTCCCATAGTGTTTTCGTGCAGTCTCAGACACAGCCAAATTTGCCTCAACTTGTATTGCGTTTTTATGGGGTGGTAAAGAGGTGGCGGCACCCCATGTACATTGGATATCTTGGATAAGTTGAGCAAAAATCTGAAGCTGTTGAATGAACAGGGTGTCTGGCGTCTCGGTATTCTGGCTGTATGAACAAAGCTCCAAAGCAAGGCCATACATCGCTCTTCCCAGTTCCCTTCTATGAACCTGAATGCTGCGTGGAACGCGTGCAAGAGCAGCCATGTCCAACGTTGCTAGTCTTAGCAGCATCCAAGTTAAACGTCGACCATGCAGTGAGCTTAGCCTAGGCAGGAGCGAGCTGCACTTTCTTACAGTGCCTATTGAGTCACTGAAAAAGCTCACAAGCCTCTCCATAACTTCTGCTGGTAGCAATCTGCACTCCGATCCAGCTTCTTCACTTGCAACGGNAGCTTCTAACGAATCCTCCACTATCTGCAAGAGTGTCTGCACTAGAAGCTGGGCTGTAAACCGTTCCTTCACTAAGCCGTGCCGACTGCGACCAGTGTCTTTCCCCATAGGATGGCAAATGCTCATCAGCCCCTGCTCCACCGAAGCCCTGTGCGGAGGGTGTTTCATGTCCTTCCGTCCGCCAACGATCGGATGGTACTGGAGGTCTTTGACTTCCTCCAATCGACGAATCACCGGATGCTTGACCTGAAACTGAAGGACTTTGTTCGGGCAACCCCGAAGGCGGAATTTGCGGTGCTCCATACGCCACCAACTGCGTATCAACTTCAGGAGCTTGACTAGACGTTGTACTGTGCCTAAACGTTCCCTGTCGTGCTCGTATCGATTTCCTCCTGCCTCCTCTTCCATAATAAGGCAAAGGCACACCAGGCCCTTCAATAGGAAATGGTTGTACGGGAGGCTCTCCAGAACCTTCAGTCCACCTATCATGGGATGCCCGCTCTTGAACCGAGTAGCTTCCTTTGTGCCCTGCGACGGACTCAACTCGCACTTCCCCGTAGGCCTCAGAGTATGTACCCTCGCCAGCAAGGGGCTGTTCGCGCGGTTCATAAGACTGCGCAGCCGACGAGTCCCCTCTCCCCTCGAAGTCACCAGAGTCAGCGCCCCCCTGGCATGGCCTATCTCCCTCTGCAAGCGACCTGGCAGTATCGCCCGACCTACCCTCAAAGCGTTTGTTGTAGAAACAAAGTACCAGCAAGTGTACAACTGCCAGGACGGTCAATACCGCGGCTGGCAAGAATTTGCTTCCGCTTGATGTCCCTCTGATACGGTGAGCCTGTCCTGCATAACTGAGATGTGTGGGCCTTTCATATTCTGAGGAGACCCCAACATCCCATATCTCGGCAGACGGTCGGCTCTTCTCGTGGAGACGATCCGCAGTGGGGTCCATTGAACCATGAGTGCGTAAACACGGCATATAATATACGTCTTGGTAGCCATGGCAAAAATAACGTCCCCTCGAGTAGACATATCACCTGCAGAGAAGTCTACCTGCCGTCATATCTGCAAACCGGCTGTCTGCCATTGTACTGTGCGGTCTTGAGTTTCGGCTTGAGTCAACGAAGCAATAAGCAATAGGGAGAGCAACACGCCAATAGCCCACCAACAAGAAACAGAGAATACCTCGCAATAGAAAAAATTGAAGATTAGTCTATTTATAATCCACCACATGTGTAATGAGGACCTTGTCTTCAATATTTTTATGGATTGCACGGCTGGTTCTCCTGGTCCATTGAGAGCCTAATGGGGCTTGTTGCGACGCGCGTTCCAGTCCCTCAATCCACACCGAATGGGCAGGCGAGAAATTAACTCGCCGAGCAGTGATGAGTGATTGTAGAGCCGTTTTCGTCTTCAATGTCGCCTCCAAGGTGTTATTACCTCTTGAACCTTGGCTGTGGACCGGAGCGCTCCCTTCGTGGTCGCCGCACCCCCGGTTTGCATATTTCACCTTGTCTTACCTGACCTTTGTGGGACAAAGGTGACGGCAACGCCTAGTGATAATATCGGCATTCAGCATACTGGGTGCGCCCAAATTGAGGTGGGTGACTGGCGGGTGGGACTCTCCGAAGTTCTAACGGGTGTTTCAACTTGCGCTGTATCGAAGATGCCAGCTGATTCACCTTCAACCTGGTGGTGGACCCCGGCCGATAGCGATAGATCTCCTGCTATGTGGAAGTTGCTGCCGGATTCGGAGAGCAGATTGCTACAGCATGCACACGACGAGTCGTGGGATCGCCTTGAGCTTGACATAGAAGGCACGCTTTATGTAATATACCCGTTTTCTTCAAATGCTCAAACTCATATCGCAGTGCCACTGGGGAACGAAGGTGGCCCAGAAGCTGTCATAACTCGAGCCGTGAGCGCTGCCATGCAGGGACAATGCTGCTCACCTCGTGCGCAAGCGTTGAGGAGAAATAGGCATGCCTGCTGGCCTCACGTTCTGTTACAGAATGACGCTGAAGATGAACCAAAGATACCTTTGCAACTTGGTTTCCGANCTGGCCTCACGTTCTGTTACAGAATGACGCTGAAGATGAACCAAAGATACCTTTGCAACTTGGTTTCCGACGGGACTACCCTGGTATCCCAAGCGAGTCCTCAGGTCACGCCTCTGCAGCTCTGGATTCATCAAGGCGCACCATACCCGCCGTATGATGCCATTCCAGAGCTACTACCTACACTTAATTTCGAAATGCATGATGACTCTGAATGCACAATGTCAAAGCTAGTTCGAAGAGGTTCGACCCCAAGAGCACCACAGTGTCCTGCTGTTGCTGACATGCATTTTGCTGTCCTGTAGAACCCGACAGACTTGGATGGCTTCCAGCTAGTCTGCAGAAGGCGCCGTGAGCGTCATTCTACGAGTGCGTATTCGCATTGGGTACAAGATAATGCATCTTGTAGAGGGTCCGTGGGCTTTGTTTATGGGCGTTGCAGTGTCAGTTCTTTAAAAGTGTCGTATGTGCGTTTACCAAGCTGTTTTGGAAAAACTTTGGTTTAAAGTGTCTCTCCTCTGGTAAGAAACCTTGGTAGACATATGACGGCGAGTGCTTGGTTCATCAGGCCAGGTGACACTGCCAGCCAGGAGACCTGCTAGGGTGAGCCAAATGGCAATGTGGCGCGCCTTTCCAAAGGTTGACTTTGAGGTGAGCAGTACAGGCATGGAAAAATGTGGCGCCATTAGCCATATTAGCGAAGACATTGGAAAACCTTAGAATATGAATGCCAACAAACATGCTCTTGAATGACTATGCCGCTATCTATGCCGGATTTGCGCGTGGCCGCTATGGGTCGTGCTTCTTTGCTTGCGAGTGCGCCTCCTGGCGTCTAGCGGACGCCAAGCCATGTAACGTTCACCTGCTAAACGGAGCGTGCGCCTTGACGATTCAGGCGTGCGACGACTACCACGTAGTTCGTCGGGTGCTCGTCGACGGAGTGGACATAGCATTACACCATGGTGGGAAGCGAAAACTATCACCGGCTGGAATTGCTATTGCAGTGGCACACTTCGTGGAGCTTTCTTTTCCTGTTAGGGTGAGGCACGAATGATGCGCTTGCCGATTTTAGTGACCGCCTGACTGCCTTCAGCAGAGCCAGCGAGGCGTGGCGGTTGCATGCACACGTTGTGTGTCTGCTTCATGAGGTGTTGTGACTAAGGCAATGGATTAGACGAAGTGGCACACAGAACTGGAAGTCTGTCGCCGGAGGGTGTGAATATGCTTTGCTACCGCAAAGAATGCAGGAGGTGCACTCCCCGCGTAGCGTGTTCTTGTACTGTTTCAATGCAGGTGGTGGTCCCTCAGTGGCTCGCACTCATGCACAAGGANGCGTAGCGTGTTCTTGTACTGTTTCAATGCAGGTGGTGGTCCCTCAGTGGCTCGCACTCATGCACAAGGAGCATTGTAACCTATTCACTGAATCACCTGAAGCCTTGTTGGAGGTGCGGCATTGGCACACCGATGCACGTAGAAGCCACAATCATGGCATTACCGATTGCCAACCTTGATGTGGGCAGTGGGAATGCCATATAAAGGGGATGGGACTGCTTTTTTCTCATATAGGCTCTTAAGGACGATGACTTGCTCGTAGTTCTACCTGACCCTGGCGGAACAAATTGGCGTCCTAGCAGAACACAGCTCAAAGCTGCAAGCGGTGGGGTGTGACGTACCCGTTTTTTCCCTCTATGCATTGCTTGTTCTCTTCTGCGGGCTTGCCGAAGAGTGACTTTGTTGCCCAACATCCTTTGAATGCAGATGCTGAATACACAGTTGAGCTCTGCAAAACTGTTGACGCCGCCTATTGCTCCAATGATTTCAACCAGTTTTTGCAACTCCTGGTAAGTGTCAACCAGCGCCTTCCATCTTCCATCACTCTTGTTCACGAAAACAAATATACTAGGGCAGGGCCGAGCACAGCTTGGAGGGAAGATATTGCTTTCATTCAGGATGGCTCTACTTCACGTTATGATGACTATTTATATATGACGACTAGGTCATGCCTCTACACGTTCGACGGCGACAACTTTTACCACGTTTTGGATTCTCTGGGTGGGTTTCGGGGCACTTGAATTCAATCATCGTGTACATGTTTTAACGCTGTAGGCTATATCGCTGCGTTCATGTGGCTGACCAGACCAACCNTCAATCATCGTGTACATGTTTTAACGCTGTAGGCTATATCGCTGCGTTCATGTGGCTGACCAGACCAACCGCGCACCTTAATCGTGATCAGTACATATTTCCCGAGACTGGGAAATGCGGCTTTGTAAAATCTCTTGGCAAATCTGAGCTTCTTTGTGCGGTGCTCTGCCATGCGGTGCTTCAGGTAGAGGGAAGTTTGTTGACGGTCTCTTTTTCCGTCACAGGACAACTTAAGCCAGCCCTCAGAGAACCTCTACTGCATCCACATGTACTGTTCCCGTTGGTAGGTGTGTATACATGTGGGTAACAAGGCCTTCCATACGCCTGGCCCGGTCACAATTTAGAGCGATGCTGTCGTCTATGGGATGCATACTCGCCTAGTAACGTACCAACCAATAGCACGCAGTCAATACGTGACGCATATCCTACCAAGACGCTCAGCATGCTCAAAAAGACGTTGGCACCTGCGCGTAGCCTTCAGAAAGTGTCTCAGTAGCCATATCTAGCATCACCCTAAACCACATATCACAATGTAACTGGACAAATGGCGTTAGTGCAGAAATCGGTTTTGGGGTTAGCGATTGGGCTCCACGTTTCCTCTTTGTGTGCTTCACCCTTTCAAACAACTGACCGTTAAAGGAAGCCGCATTCTCTTGTGCTGCAATTTGTACAGTTCAAAACATGTGGGAAATATCGTTTTTTTGTTGCTAAGCAAATTGCTTTTTTGTTAACCTTGTTTTTTCGTTAGCATTGCTTCTTCTACAGATTGTTTAAACATGCGAGCACGTGCTTTTAAACGCACTCGTTGGATTTGTCTAATCCAACGAAGCACTTGCACAGGAGACGCATTTTAGAATACAGTAGGTGATAGCACCTATATGATTCGCCCTTCTTGACCGAACAGCAAAGATCGTAATCCAGAAATGAAGGGGAAGCAAAATATAACCACAGCGACTGGCTGCGGATTACGCTTAATGGAATTTGGGACGGCACCTCCGTAGGCAGATATAATAATTGCAACTACTGAGTGTTGCGTGACAACGTAACTGAACTACGTGGTGGAAGTCGCTTCGGAATACGCCAGCTTGACTTTCACGGACAAGCCACAAGAGTATATGTTCCAGAAGCTGTCTGTAAAGTCTTTGTGAAGGCTGGGAAGTAGTNCACGGACAAGCCACAAGAGTATATGTTCCAGAAGCTGTCTGTAAAGTCTTTGTGAAGGCTGGGAAGTAGTTAGTCAATAACATCCACACTTCTGTGGTAAAGTGCTACAATCAAACAAGTCACTACGCCTGTGCGGTGCCGCAGGCAAAGTGAAGTGGGTTCGAAGTGGATGCAATTTCCTCATCAGGGAAGTGACGAGCTAGCCTCCCTTGTTAGAACTAGCCAATTAAAATACAAGAAAGAACCGTAGATTGTATTGCTGTGCTGCAAGGTGCCCAACAGTCCTTGATCCCGTCCAGCTACAGTAAAGGCAGGGGAACTACAAAAACTCGATCTCGTCATGCATTTGCTCTGGCATACTGTTGAGACAGGCCGCAAACGGGGCTGTCCTAATTCCTCTCCGCCGCTGAATAGTCAGTGACCGGCGTTCAAAGCGCCTCTTGAGCTTGACAACATAAGAATTTAGACGCTAACTCCGAATGCTGACAAATGCATGAGCGTGAGTGTACGGGACTCTGGACGGCGACTGCTCTGTAACTATTATATCCAAAAACGATGAGAGGTTTATAGGCATCAATACAGGATGCACCAAACTTCCGAAGGACTCGTCAGGCGGCCTGGAGCTGACGTCGATGGCACTTCTGCACGATGCCAACTCACAGTTTGTCAAAGTGCCGACCGGTTCCCCCGTGAAACAGTATCACTGCATGCTACGAACGTAGAAGCGTTCGATGATTGCACCTGTTTGGGGCGGCTTTGACAATTTCCGCAGCTGGACTGCGTGCCGTCTAGAGCAGCTAATGCTCACTTGGGACTTCGAGAAGTCGCAGTGCGTCCCCTCGCCAGAACCCTACATTTGCTGCTGCTAGAAGGAAACCATGACCACTGGCTGTTCCCAATGAGTGCCCGTCAAGGTACGTACCAGTTAGCTATCCTCCTAAACAGGAGCGATAAACACTTGTGTAGCTGCTGATCCCAGCACTACAATGAGGGAGTAGGGGCAATCAATTCAGCGCAACACCTCACCGATTGGACTGGTCACTTGTGTTTCCTAGCGCGTGCTCACCCAAGGCTCCCCATCTCCACGGTAGTGTATGACAAGGCTACCAAAAATATGGCAGGCTGCGTCATCTAGGTGAACACCTCTTTGCCCGGTTTAGTCAGATATAGCTCCATGCAAAGCCCTAGCACCCGAGATAGAAGAAGAACAGTGTTGCTGCGGTTCTTAGGTATTCGTTCCTTCGTTTAAAGCGTCATTCACACAAGCGCAACGTGACAAAATAGTTCGGCCTCTGCGGAAGAGAGTTACCTTTTGCCTTGAAGACTAAGCATCTATATCGACTAGTTCTTGTTTTTAAATGCTCGAAAATGGCCTTAATCACGCTTCAGAATCCTTGGTTGTACTTCAACAAAATTGCACGAGAATATGCTTTTTCACAGTACAGACATGTCCACATATGAATGCACCTATTGATTCTCATGGCCGCAACAGCGACCAATATAGGTTACCTATGCATGCTGTAGCCGGCATCCCAACTTTAGTGTTTGATATGCCGCTTGCATGAAATATATCACAGATTCGGCGGCATGCCGTTCCTACTGGATAAAACCAGTGGAGCTGGTCCTGCCGAGGATGTTGCCGAAGATGTTGCCAGTGCGGCCGGAGTTCTCGATCGTCGCCGTTCAGTGTTCGCTGAGAGGGCAGTCTCGCAAGCGCCTCCCCTTTCTAACAGTTCAATACTACCTGCTCGTTAGTAAGTTATATGATCTGGTTGCAGAGGTTGTAAAAGTATTTCTAAGACAAAATCATTGTTGGGACGTCCACGCAGATGCACACGCAGACGCATCGTCGACCCAGATGCATTACCAGAAAAAGTAAGACGTGGCATCCAGGAACAATGGTTGAAGTGCACGTTCCTCGCCCGTCTGGAAAAAACTGCATCTTCAGGGATACGTAGCATGCTGCGTGGCCACCAACCATCCGGAACACGCCAATGAACGGCTCATTTCTTGCTGCAAATGCAGTTGCCAGTAGTCCAAATATGCTTCGTGCGAAGCAATCGGCAACGAATGCCCGGCTTTGCAC
>NW_013573201.1:1128-1801 GCF_000499745.2 Eimeria mitis | reverse complement strand
TTTTGGCACTCCTTGGCTCTGCGTGATCCGAATCACCTTGTAGTGATCTGCAGAAACCGCATGCAGAAGTCCGGTTACTAAAACACTCTTCTGCCCACAGATACAACAAGGGAAATTCAGCAGTGAGGGATCAGCCAGAATAGCTCACTTGACACCTTAGAGGTAGTCTGCACGAACTCTGCGATAGTCTCCTCTAGCGTCTGGCGGAAAAAATCTAATTCATCCCCCTGCGTGTCGAAAGACAGCACAGCCGCAACAGAACTGAAAATCCCCAAATTCCGCATTCAGTTCTTCCCGGAAACTAAGCTAGTTTGTCCAGTACATACAAACCGCAGGCAGATAGACCCTGACCGCTCGTCTAGCATTCATATAAATGCCTTACGTCCATTTCCTCATTCAGAATAGGTACAGCTTGATCAACCCCCTCCTGCATGACGCCCATTGCACTCCGAAGAACATGAGCCGTCGAACCAACTTGCTACTTCAAAATATTGCAACGTAGAGAGCAAACAGCATACTTACCGGTTGGTTTATAACAACGCCAACATCTACTCCCGGTAAGTGGCATACCAGTACCCCTGGGTGCAACGCCGCAACGCAGAGTCCAACAACAGAGGGGGATTTATGATGCTACGTGGTGCTGCGAACTGCTCCGCCTCGCCCGAGCATACAT
>NW_013573201.1:0-1051 GCF_000499745.2 Eimeria mitis | reverse complement strand
CAGCAAAAAATAGAGGGCCATTACAAACCGCTGATCTGAAGGTGATCTCTGTCCTCAAGCTCCTGGGAGGGGGTGCGACGTTCTTCAGTCGCGGGTGGGGCCGAACTGGGATATGCTGTTGATCTTTCGCCACTGAGAAGTAAGCACAGCATTGAGCATTACTGTTGGCCATTCCAGCCGAGACGTTCTAGAGACCAACTTAATTATTTAGTTTAATCTACGCAATCAGTGAGTTCTTGCGGTGTATGGCACCGAGATGCAGACAACGCTGACAAAGAAAATGAGCTTACACTGAATCAAAACTTTTCCATATCCGTCAATATCGACTTCCTTAAATGGATTATAGACTGCAAACAGAACACGAAAGACAGGCAGTTAAACGTACAAGCTGCCCGAAGCTGGTGCTGCTGGCGAGTCTGCCTCCATCTAAAAACGCAACCGAAACGCTACTGTTTAACAAGCATGTTTAATACCAACGCCCTGTCGTTGTGTTTCCCACCGGTCGAAGAGTCTAAAGACTCCGTCAATTCTTGTATGGCGTCTTCAACATATCCCACAGCAAGTGGCGCCAACTCCTTCTGTATCGCGCATAAATACAAGAATATTTTTGGCGGAAAGACCCAATGATCTTTCCAGCCGGAATTCTAATGCACTTGAATACCTCCAAGTACTCGTTGGTATGCAGCATCTCTCAGCCCCAAATTCAAAGCTAATATTCCTGCTACTTGCTGCAAACGGAAAAACTTACCCTGAGCGGTCCTAATGGGTGCGTCTTGAGCTCTTCTTCAGTCAGCCATGGTTCCTGCGAAAACAGTGGCATGCAGACCCAATAGCTCCCAACATTTGAACTACACCAGCGGTGTACACAGGGAATACTTGAGGAAAGACGTGGGAGAAACCAAAACACGAAAGCTCGTGCAGTCGGAGGACGCTGCGTGAACATTTGTATCTACTTGTATATCCTACAAATGATAATCTACTTGTGCATACTATGTATACCAGCTTATATACACGCATAGTAACTAGTGTCAGGCGGAACATACAGGAGTCG
>NW_013573200.1:2721-49210 GCF_000499745.2 Eimeria mitis | reverse complement strand
ATATATATATATATATATATATATATATATATATATATATATATATATATCTGCATACTTCTGGGGCATATTTCTCCTGCCTTTACAGCCGGGCAGATCATTGTCTTGGAGAGGTGAGGGGGGGGCCTGAGCTCTTCTTCTGAGTGCGCGAAGGGGCAATTGAGTCCATTGCGGCAGTAGCCAGATGCCAGGTGTCTGCATAGCTGTGTCTTATGAAAGGCGCGGCGTCTGTCAGCTACAATAGTATGCTCAAGAGGAAGACAAGTCAGCAGCGGATGCGATAGAGCTAGCAACTGCCGCTGAAGCTCGCTTGTAGTTTCAAGTGAGTTGTTGTTGGCTCCCGGCAGCTCCAAAGGAACCGAAGATACAGTTGAAAGAGAAGAAAGGGAAATGGCCTCGTCGCTGCTGCGGTCCGTCAGACACCCCGTTAACAAACAGCTGCGTGCTAGGTCAGCGGCGGCAGCAGCAGCAGAGAAGAGCATAGGCTGGGGGGACGACGCAGACGACGGAGGCCGCGGCATTGGTGTCAGGGTACCGCAGCCATTTCCTGTTGCAGAAGAACAGGGAAAGAAGGCTCCCAGAGGGAGGCCTGCTGGCGCATCATGCGGTGAAGACATTAAAAAGGGAAAAAAAAGGAAAAGAGGAAAGAACCACCCCGGTCCTTCTACTCATACCAAGCAATTCAAGAACACGGAACACACAACAAATAAAGAAGGAGTTGAACACGCTGGTTTCAACGCTATGCAACGCGAAGGCAACAAACACTGCAACAACAACGCGCCGTATGGCAACACACCAAACAACATAAACAGCATGAGACACTCCCTACAGTGGAGCTTCTACAGAAATTCCGGTGTCCCGAGCCTTCGGGACCCGATTAAGCATTCATAATAAAAACAATTTGCATTAAATTCGCTGCAAATACTGCATGCATCAAAACACCTGGGGCTGAGCTGTGGGGAGCTGCACGCGTAGACAGGCTGAACACCGCCGCCGCTACACCACCGCAGGAGAGGACCTCAGCAACCAACAAACAAAGAAAACAGATAAAAGCAAGAACATAATTGAAATACAAAATAATCTCCATATATTACATTAAGCACACAAAGACTGTTGCTGAAGAAGATACCTTTCCTTCTGTTACTAGCGCCACTTCTGCTCTGTTGCATGCACCCAACGGGAGAGCTGCACGCTCGGCCGCACACACAGAGTGATCAGGCAGGATCATGCAGCAAACTTGGTGTTCAGCGTCAACAATATAGCAAATACCTTCTCTTCCCTCTCAGTAATTGAGTATATACCGCATCTCCCGGATAAATACTTAAGTTTCCCACTCTTCGCCGCCAAAATTCAACCAAATATTTCCTTTTCCTAACGAGGTCGACCCCGCGGGGTGCCACGATCCTGCTCGTCCGCCATTTCTGCATGAATCACTTGTAACAGGGACTGTCTGAAGTTGGCGCGTGTATCCCCACTTGCGTGCAGACTTGCTCGTGAGGTCCACCGAAGTGCTTAATTATCTACAGTGTGAATGCATGCACCGACAGGCGGCTCGGCGATACTTACGTGTGCAGCTGCCTTGCATCAGGAGCTGCGCCAAGGTGTGGCGCAGCTCATGGCAGGCCGCCTCCCTTCACGCCAGTCGCAGGCTCTCGCATCGCTCTCCTGACGACCCTTGGAGCCTGGACGGCAGGCCAGGTCCCTCTGCGAACTGTTTTCCCAAATGTCTTCAGTTTGTTGCAGCAAACAACGGTAATTGTAGGGTCAGTAGAGCCGCATGGTTGATCGCGGCGAGCGCGAGCAAGGAACAACACCCTGAGACGTTGGCTCGCTAGTGCACGGTGGAAGGCGCTGAATTGCCGTACACGAGCTCTATTTGGGGAGCAAAATATATTGATTTTCCCCGGTGGACGTTCGTCAAAATCTCGGCCATTTTCTCCATTCGAAATATCGGTACCGAACATAATATACACAGCCGTGAAATTGTGCAGTGGCTGGCCGTACCGTCGAGATGTGCGTAGTACCCGCATCTCACCTATCTGAGGTTGATTTTACCGGGAAAACAATCCATGGAATACGCCTTTATCTTTGCTGACCGTTCAAAAATTGCAGATGCCATGATGCAGGGTCATTCGGGGTATTCTGTGCTCCGGCACAGCCACATTTTCATGGAATGGAGCGATCTCCTTAGGTACATTACAAGGCATCCGCGCAAGTAAAGCAGCTTCGGAGAACAGTATAGACGGCAGCACAGCTACGCGCCGGTTGTCTTCTAAGGTGATACTGCAAACACAGTTCGTTGTACAACTCGGTCGCGACACTTGCAAAGTGTTACTTCGGTGCCAGTGGTTCCTCTGCTGCGTGTCGCTTTCATGCATCAAATAGGGCGGAATAAAGAAGAGAAAGCACTAGAGTGCATTTTATAGAATTGTTTGTACCACTAATTCTCATTTGGGTGACAAAAACTGCCGACCGCTGCTACCGGTGATAGCTCAGTTGGTAGAGCGGCAGACTGTAGATGCTGCGGTAATCTGTTGGTCCCTGGTTCGATTCCGGGTCACCGGAGTTTTCGTTGTAAACGGGCAGAATGAGCCATTTTACACCTCTGTTGAAACAATTGCAGGAGCTCTGCTTTTAAAAAGACCGACAGGCCTCCAGCTATAAAATCCTTATGTTCGCTGGGGCATGCTGGGCAGTGTAGGGCCTATTTCAGAAAAACCCATTTTATCACACAGTAAAAGTTTTTTGGGTGTATTCTGGGGGGATATCACGTTGAAACGAATGCTACAATGGCGGTTTTGCTCCTACATTTTGCGGCACACCTACTAGTCTCAGATCCATGAGCATGCACAGGCTCAATGACACGCTGGCTAGTGGGTGCGGGGCTGGCCGCATTGATAAAAGTCGCCAGTTCCGTCGTAGGCCTCCATATCTAGACATGTATTGAAGACGTCCTGCAATGTATTGGACTGCTTCACCCATTACAGCGTATGTCTAGCATTCTTTCGCGTTGGTAACGGCCAGTCTACCAGGGTAGGCCCGGCGCACCATCGGTTTCGGCGCCTTCTCAGTGGGCCAGCAACCTGAACCAGCCTTGGTGCCAATTCCTCCACAGGCATCTGCGGTTCAGGTCTTTCCAGCACAGACTACGCTAGTGCACACGCTTTCCCATTCTGAGCAGATGGCTGGGCCTCGCCCGCCATCCACACCAACGAACATTCTGCCTTACGACGAAGCGTTCGCTGGCTTAACCGACCAACAGTGAGAATACCGATTAGACCCAACCTTCCTTCTAGCCCGCAAACTCCCAGCGCCAAATTTGTCAGCTTCCTTTACGAGACAGTGGACTTACAGTCATCGGCGAGCCAATGCAGGGAACCGTCCTGACAAATGCCCACGCACAGTGAATATTCACTGCAATCACGAATCAACTGCAATCCTGGCAAGTGCGCCGCCCTCGTTCGCTCATTCTAGGGAATGATGGAACTAGCTTGGTACTCATGGACGGGATCATGCTAAATTGGCGCAAATTCCTGCAGTTTCACACGTGCAATGATAGCGGGAAATAGTATTGCTTGTGCCATCCCCTGCGACTGCGCCATCGGGGTTCAGAAAACATGTATGACTGAGCAGAGGGCTAGCGAAGGCGGCTTATACCGTCGATTTGCGCAGCGCACGCGTCGCAACCGTGCTCTCTTACCGGTGATAGCTCAGTTGGTAGAGCGGCAGACTGTAGAGGCTGCGGTTATCTGTTGGTCCCTGGTTCGATTCCGGGTCACCGGACTGTATAATAGCGTCGTTTTACTGACTGTTCATCCTCCAGTATAGAGACCTTCATGATTTTTGCTGATGATTTAGTCGGTTTTGTTCTCCCCGTAGTGTGCAGTGGTTTGGAGAGTGGAGAATGTCCTCTTTTCAGTCACAAGCGTGAGGTGTTTAGGATAGTGTACAGTCTTCTCTTTCCAGCTATGCCTTGATTTTCAGTAACCGTATTTTTCGAACTTTTCACCTTTTATCTATAAAACATTCTTCACAATCCTGATCTGTCTTGCAGGGGTGGAATTGGCGTTTTCGAGTGGCGTGTACGGCTCCAGAACACGTTGCACACGCGACAAAAACTTATTTTGGGGAGGTGTGTTCTTTCGCCCCTGGATTGACGCTGACTACTTCAATAAATTCAAGTGAGAATCGAGGGCCACTGTTGCCGTTTCGCAGCACTCTCATCTCTTAGTGCCAAAACCCACGCCAGGGGAGAGTACAGTTTTCAGCGTGTGGCTCAGTTTAGGATGGCACTCGATATGGACCAGTCGCGATTTTGTCACTTCCTAAGCAAAGGACGGCAGATAGTGAGAAAGCAATGAAGCGATTAATGAGGTCTTTGTCCTGGAAATTTGTTTCTCCTTCTCGAGATGATGCATTAGAGAAGGGCGTATGTGAGCGGTAAGGGGCTTGACGTCAACATGCCTGGGTCACCGTCTGCATCGCATTCTGCAGAAGGCTAGGAATTGACGGTTGAGCTTTGCCTTTCCGTAGCAAATACACCACCTTCCATTCGGTTTCCTTTTCAAGATGTGCGTGTCATCTGTACCTCCGAACCAACCAGGGGCCGTGCCCGCGGTGAATTCGATGCTGCTTATTGGGCATCCAACGTGTGTATCGTTCGCTAAAAGTTGCACCTCCTTCCCACATTTGAGAGCTCCTCCTTCAACTATGCCAACCTATGGTACTAATTATCAGTAAGCTAGAAGTACCCAAAACAGAGTTTCGTAGGACCATCACGACGGAGTGCGCGAAATTCTCCTTTATTTCCGTAGGCGTCTGTTCGAAGCTTACTATCATTTTACTCGACTGAGACTGATTCCACTACTCCTCCTGAAGAAGGCGCCGGGATCGCTGAGAGGTGCATTATTTTATCGTTTCCTGGCACATATATTTTGCGATTCTTCTGGAGGCCACATGGGGTTCACACTGTGATTCACGGCGTATATACGATTTTCTCTTGGTGGACTCGTGCAGCTTAAATTTCCCGTATAATGGAAGGGCAGAACATTCCTGAATTGAGCAACGTTAACGGAGCATGAGTGCCAGGCCTCATTTAGGTCTCGCCGGTGGTCCCATAACACGAATTACGTCCCGTGACGCGGTGGGTAACAATTGCAAGTGCGTTAAGAGGAGCTATAAAAAAGTGCCACCATCCAACAGCCACTCATGTGCTTGAGACCACTTTGTCATACAATCCATAAGTTGTGCCGGCAATTCATATATTGTGCCGGCTCACAGCTATCCAAGCCTGGATACCAAGACATGAGCAAGGCTTTTGCGAGACCGCCGGCAGTTGAAAAGCCCTGCTACTTCCAGCAACGCGGCTTTACATTAAGCTGTTTTCCTTCTCTCCTTAGGATGAAGATGCGTTATTTATCGGTGGAAAATTCTTTCGTACCGACGTTGTGTATGTAAGGAGTTTGTTTAGGCTACTTTCATGCCGAGCGGAGCGCAGGTCTCACTCAGCGGGAGGGAGCTGGAGCAGCAAACATCCCGACTACGATGCCTTTTCCCCTCTCAACGCATCTACGATTGCAGAGACTTTTCTGTTAAGCAGTTCGGCCCTTGTAGAGCAGCTGATAAACCTAGCAGCGTTCTCGGACGTGCACAGAAGTGTTAACTGTGCCACTGTGAACTCGAAGGAACGCTCCACAAGATCCTCTCGTGGTGCGATGACGCCGCAGAACGCCCAACACGCACCGCTACATCAGAATATGCAAGACCTAGACCTAGCGAAAATCGGGAGAAGCAGTAGCCAAGGAAGCAGAAGAAGAGCGACCAGCAGTACCAGGAGCATGGGGCCGATGTACAGCGAAAAGAAGGTTCGTGGAGGCAACGTCAAGGCATTTGTCCCATGAGCCTAGGAAAAACCTGCTATTTGCCCTACAAGCAGTGCCTGAAGCTGAGGTATCCTGACAGGGGAAGCCTGATGTATGTTACCTCCTGCGGCTCGACCTGTGAGGGCGGCTCCCAGTGCTTCTGATTCTGGCGCTACTGCTGCTAGCAATGTGTGCGATCAAGCAGACGGCCTGGATGCCTCTGGGGTAACGGGGGTGTTCGCCTGGTGTCAGACGCTGCAGTTACCTGGGTACGACCCTTCAGCATGAGGCGTAACGGTAGCTTTCTAGCCTTCATCAAGGAGAGAAGCGAGCTGCCGTGGCAAAGGCTCGAAGTAAGAGCTTCCCCAAGAGCAGCTGAGATCCTACCCATTTACCCAAGCGCCCTGGAAGTTGAATTCAGGGCCCTGGTGTTGCGCGGAGGAGCCACCCTAACTGGAGTTGCAGCAAGGCTCGCTGCAGCTGGAGATGCAAGCTAGCCTCACGGTGAAGCAATTGTTTTTCATGTTTCAGACCGGCGAGTTACTTGGCCGATTGCAGCGAAGCCAAGTGATGAATTAGACGCTTGCTTCAGCAGCCGCTTCATCATTCTACTCCACTGGCATCCTTTTACAGAACCCATAGCATCACCGAAAAAAGCATAAGACAGCGCTCCAAGTCGGCATTCGAAAGCTACAGTATATGCGTATGCAATTTTGGCGCGTACGTGCACCTGCGGGGCTGCAGCCGCACGTTACCCACGCTTTATTCCGCCGAATGAATGAGGGCTGCCCTGTTGTACGCATGGAGGAGGTGACCGCCTACAGCCGGAATGCACATGAGGGCTCGCAGCACCTGCAACGTAAGGAGAATCTTCATTCTTATCCGCGGGACCTCGTGAGCTGCAGTTGAGTCACAGCATCATTCCGCGTCTCAGGGCCCCCTGGGTAGAGCGTCCCATGTTCTTGGGGATGGTGCTAGATGCGGCGGCATGGCTCGAGCAGTGCATGCATCTTGCTGCAGCTCATGGCGCCCACGTGCAAGCTCAACCACAACCCTTTTTATTGCATGATAAAACAAGTTGAAGTGCTGCTAGCTACTTCTGTGGAGTATAGAACGCAGCTTGCACTCGTGCAGAAACACAATAGCCAACTCTGAGAAACTATGATACAGGAGGCCGTACGTAGGAGCATACTCTGTTTGATGCTGGTACTTTTTAATCTACTTGCATGCAGGAAGAATACTGAGGGACAGGCTGCAGCAACCGAAAGCGAATGGGCGCATGCACTAGCGGTTGTCTTGCAGCTGTAACGCTTGTTCTCTGGCCTTCATCTGACCAGAGACGAGCCCCAATGAAGGCAAAGACTTAAAGCAATCGTTTCCCAAAAGCCCCTGACCTCCTTCCCCGGTACCTAGGCATCCTGGGCGTTGAGCTCAGGACCAGGGTGTCGCGGGGAGGAGGCAGCCAGAAACGGGGTTGCAGCGCACCCCGCTGCGGCTGGCAGTGCAAGCCAGCCCCACGCGTGCACGAAAGGAAGCTTCAGGGAAGCTTCCTTTCTGCATGCTTTGCCTCTGAACGAACTTGTGGAACGTTTGCAAGCGCTTACACACAGCATGCCAAAGCTATCGAAAGGATCCTGCGCTAACTCTGCGCTAACTCATGCTACACACGCTACATAACAGTTAACATCATGATCGTTCATGCGGGTCTTTCCACGTGGAGAGGGGGGAAGGGGACTCGGGGGCCAATCATTCCCCAGAAGGAGCTTTGTGAATACACGAGCCGTTGGAAAGACTAAAAGTCAAGCATACGCCCGAAGCAAATGGATTTGACGCTCCGTAATCGGCAAACACCTGTGTACATATGTGCATGCTGGTTCATGCAGCCCCAGGGGCAATGCTCTGCCTAGGCTGAGACTCGTTTCAGTATTCATTGTCTTTGATGCTTTCTTGCTGGAAATTACCTTTTATTTTGCACCTGGTGACATTTTATTGTCAGCCGGGAGCTCATTATAATGCCGCGTACAACGCGGAGTGCGCGATGCTTGACTCCGCGTCGTTGCCATTAGCCAGCCCAAGTGCTCCGTTTCGTGAGGCGGAGTTATTCAGCCTTCCACATTTAAGACATCTTAAAGGGCATTTCAGAAATGTGGATCGGTAACATCGGGAAGAAGTCCGCAGCTTTCATCAACCACAAGCCATTCCACCCGGGGAACTACCAGAACCAGGAGAAGGTGCGCTAGAAACATTGCCTTTCTAGGACGACCATATTTCAACGCTTTAGCGAACTGGTTCCGTGATATGTAGAAGGAAAATGAGGCCACATCCGTGAAATTGCGTATGTTGGTGTGCATGTGTGTACGGTCAGGTGTGGCTAGCTGAGCAGAAGCTGAAAGAGGAACAAAAGAAGGAAAAAGAACTTGAGGAGCGACGCCGCGAAGAGCTGAAAATAGAAGAACTGCGGCGTGCCTTGAGGGGTGAGGCAAAGGCTGCACTACAGCTGCAAAAGAAAGAAGAAGCAGTGTCTCCGGCTGAGGAGCTACGGAGAAAGGCCAAGGAGGCAGCGAGGCTCCAGGCACTGCAGCGCAAACATCAGGAGGCGCAAAATCGGCTAAAGAAATTTTCGAAAAGCACATTGTATGATGAGGACGTGTTCACATTGGGCCACAGCTCTGTTTTTGGATCGTTGTATTCTAAGGAGGAGAATAAATGGGGGTACAAGTGCTGCGGTTGTTTAGACAGGTCGGCTCCCTGCACAGCCAACCAAGGTGACGCTGAAAACCGCACGAAAAAGAGGAAAAACAAAAGCGCACCGCCTACTGAAGCTGCCGAAGCCACAGCCGCTGTACCAGCTAAATCCGGGGATGCGGAGAATGGAGGTACAGACGGAAAGAGCCCTTCGGATAGCTCTACCCGGGGAGATAAGGACACTGATGACAAGTTTCATGCTAGCGGTAGCAAACGCAGAGCGAGAGAGGGAGGTGTTGCCGCATACGTAAAGCTCCTGGCTGTGCCAGAAGAGGGGGAATGACAGGTATTCTGGCCGCAAGCGTGCTTCCCCCATGTTTTGCGTTTGAATTGGGTCTTCGAGCAACACAGCGGTGGTGCGTGCGTGACATGATACGTAACGTGGCGCCCGTAGACAGGGGAGAATCTTCTTCTACTTCTGACAATTTTTTGTTTGTACTGCCTTTTCGAATAAATTCAGATCGCCTTGTCCTTAGACCTGGAAACAAAACGTACGTTTCTTATTTCTTGCTTATATACAGAGAGGGGATAGCAGTAATAATACTGATGGCTCAGTGTTGCTACCATATTCAGACTGGAAAGGTCGCTTGCTAAAAATAGTGGGGTAGTAGTGAGCTTCACTTTCCTCCACAACTCGGTGTAGAGGGAGGAAGCCCGATCTGCCCTGCAGAGGCTTTGGTCTCCTTCTGCTCTCCTGTCTGTAAAGAAGGGGGATTCGGAAGTTCGAGCTGAATGCTCATTGCTTGCGGGCGTATCTACTTTGCGCGCACAAGCGCGGCCTATGTGTGGCAGCACTAGACTTCAGTGCTTTCTGTTGGGGACATGGGGCCAAACCCGCTACTACCTAGTATCGCCGCCTACAGCCCGAGCCGGCAGTTCCGGCGCGACTGAACTCTCGGAATGTTGCATATGTTAGCTGCAGGTATTCCTGAAGGCAGATGCCCAAGACGGTTTTCAGTATCAAGCACTCGGTAGAGTAGTCATCCTGCATTACCTACGCCACGGGGTGGTGCTTCTGTGAAGCTTTGGAAAGTTCCTGTTGCCCCTTGCCTGCTTTTGCCGTCTCCGGAAGAAGGAATGTAGTCGCCAGTCCTTGGATTCGACCTGTTGAGGGAGATGGAAGCTGGATGCTCGCCAACGGTGTGGCATCCTCGTCATCTATGGCTGTTCTTACACCAGCATCGACAGGCCAGTGACACAGGCGGGACTGGGTTCCAGAGGTATACAGTCGGAAAACGATGGTTTCCATGCTTACTCCTGAACGTCAAACAGCCATGGAAGCGGGGGGCTTATTGCCTTTGTCACGTCCAGCCAACGGAAGAACGCCGGTCGACGCTGGCGAGACAAGCAACAGCGAAACGGAATGGAGGAACTGGATATCTCAACAGAAGGAGATGGAAGCAGATTTCCAAACTTTAGTGCAACAGCGTTGAAGATGAGTGAGATGTCTTAGCTTTCTGAGAGCCGGGGACAATGGCCAGCTACTGCGTTGCGCCCTCCCCAGACAGTAACAGCGGGCAGCCCTCCTAATCTTTCCTGAAGCAATTGGCGTCATTTCTGTTTATATTTCCCTGTCACCTTGCAACATCCTTTGCTTGCCGAGCTGCTTTTCCTAATTCTGCAACGAGGAGGCCTCTACGGGGGCTCTTTTGTCATTGAACTGGCATCTGTGCTGCCCCCTACCGTGACGGTACTGTCCCTTGTATGAGATGTAGACGGGAAGCTCATTATGCCATTCCATACAAAGTCTGGCTATGCACCACAGCGTGAAGTAGGCCTGTAGGCAGGGCTAAGTCACCTCTACTTTCTAGCTAATTTCATGAAGTACCTATGCTGCTTAGTTGTATCGTTAGATGAAAGTTCACAAAGGGTAGAACGAATTCTTCTAACGTTGCAGGGGCTGACACCAAAGGCGAACAGCAAGTCTGAGGGGTCACGTAAACAGCTCTCGGGTGGCTAACGTTGTAAGCTCACAAGAGATGTTGTGTTTGCCTACCAACTTGCGTCGGCCAAACCACCGACAGACGAACGGAGGCGGTGGTTATGCCATGTCTGAGAGTGACTTCGCTCCATGAAAACACAAGGAGGAGAGTGAGGAAGAAGTAACAATCTGCCCATGTCTGTAGTCACTAAGCAACCGTCTCAAGGCGTAGATATTATGGCTAGAAGCCAAAGGCGGCAAAACACGACTCTAACTAGCTGGCACTGGTCGCTCTAGCCTCGGCTCAGAAAAACAATAGGAAAGAAAGAAATCAGGCACATTTCCGGCTGGAACGATGAACAACAAGAAATATCAGCGACAAGGATATTAAGACAGAGCATTAAACTACTGCAAGCGCCTGGACGAGCACTGGCGGAAACCACCTACACAACGCCCACCTATATACCTACAGCTAACCTTAGGTTGTAATTCTAGAAGAGTTTTCCAACTGAAAGCCCATAAGCACGGAATCTCATCTGAATAATACTCTTCAAAAGTCCAGGTTATTAGAAAGGCCTTGTCACCCAGACCTGGCGATGGTCCCTGCGGGGCCCCAGGAGGCGCCCCTGTGCTGCTGTTACTTTAGTTGTAGTCGCTCTTTTCCATATATTTAGGCCGGGTATGCTCTATTTATTAGCAAAAGATTATTTTGTGCCTGTTCGATAGGTGGATTGAGCTTCTGTAGCCTATTTGCATGTCGCGCAAGACAGGGGCCTCAACAGCTCAGTCTACGCTCGAGGACTCAAGGCAGCCAGCCTTCCCCTATATTTCTGTGCGTGTCTCAGTTCACCTTGGCCATAAATAACTCATCGCATATAGCAGGTCTAGATCTGCTGCCCCGTGATGATTCCCGCTGCAGCCACATTTGCTGTATAAACAGATGCTCCAGTAGACAATGACAGTTACATCAATCCCTGGAGGGCTCATGGATTTCGGGTTAAAGCGTTGTTATTCAGCAGCGGGCGCATCGTCGCGGTAATGCATAGTGTATAGACAATGTCTGGCGCCGACGGAGACCATGAGGTTCCTGGTCCAGGTGTTGATATATTTAGGCCTCAGCCGACTCGGTCTCTGTTTTTTCTTAAGAACCTCGGAGGACCTGGGGAAGTCCCAACTATACAAGGATCCAGGAGTCAACTCTTCTGCCTGGATACCTTCGACGCCTCCCTGTCGAATCGTATGGAGTCACTACAGGCATGAGGCCTCTGGGAGAAACCTGCACCAGCGGAGTTGGCTGACCTCCAGATGGCGTGGATATCTGTTCAATCCTGGAGCTTCCCTTGCAACTGTTTGCTATTCGCGTCTTAATTCCTTGCCTTCTCAAGCAGAGGGTCACCAGCCCCTGCCTTCAGGTGCAGGCAGTTCTGCTGCTCAGCAACCTCTTCGGCCAGATCCCGTCCAACAAAAAGCAGAAGAGGTTTCGCGTACTTCGCCATCAGAGAATTCTGCTGGTGGGACTGGAGATATTCAGGAGGTTGAGATTGACGCAACGCTAGATGGAATAAGCCGAGAAGGCCTGTTGCAGCTGCTGCAGGAGCTAAAGCAGCAAACGCCTGAACTCATACGCCTTCTCCCCTCCCCAAACACCTCGGATCTCGAGAACTTGTCTACTGAACAGCTCCGTGGCCTTGTGGAGCGGCTGCTAAACCTAGCAGAGGCGGCAGACGCACACGAAGGCGTTGATCCTGTAAGTGTGGGCGCTGAAGAGCTCTCCACAACCGTTTCTCGTGGTGAGGTGAAGCCGCAACACGCGCAGCCCTTTCCGGAACCTCAACCTCTGAAGCAGAAGGAGGACAGCAAATACAAACAGAAGAGGGAGAAGCAACGAGCAAGGAAGCATGAGCACGAAGATCGGCAGCAGCAGCACAGTGGGGCAAATGTTCAACCATCTCAACGCGCTCTAGCCCAAGCTGACGCCGCTGCTGCTGCTGCTACTTCTGCAGCTGCTGTCGAGGCTCAGCAACTACTGGAAATAGGTTCTTCAGAAGAGGAGGGGGAAGGGCTGTTTTCTGCGCTGCAGGAGCAGCTGCCAGTGATGCCAGAAGTCGACGTTTTGGACCTCTTGGTTACAATGGGCCCTGTACTTCTTGCGTTGCTTCCTCCTGAGAGTCCTCCACAAGAGCTTTCGCTGCGGGGGCAGCAGAATCAGCAGCAAGACAGCGCAGTGGATTCTGTTGGAGCACTGTTAGATGCAACGACAGCAGAGCGAAAAGCACTGGCGGCTGAGGCCGCTGTCATAAGGGAGTTTGTGGAGGCGAAGGTTAGGCATTTGTCTTTGGAGGCTAAGAAAGACCTGTTGTTAACACTTCTAGCAGTGGCTGAGGTTGAGGCATATTCTCCGAAGGAGCCTGAAGTATGTCAGCTGTTGGGGCTCCATGGACCGCGGGCAGGGGTGCTTCCCAGTGCCTCTGCCGCTGCTGCTGCTGCTGCTGAGAATGTGGGCGAGCAAACAGAGAACGTGGGTTTTGGAGGGCTGCCGGTTGTGTCAGCATGGCGTCGGCTGCTGCAGTTGCCTGAGAACGCCCTTAGGGGTGAGAGTCCTCTTTCCGCGGCGGAGGCAGAGGCCCTTAGTGCTGAAGAGGTAAAGCTGCGCTACCTGCGTGTTATACAGCAAGCCAGGCAAGAGAGCATCAAGGCTTCGCTCAAACGCTGCAATTACATGGAGGAGCCTGAGGGTTCTGAGGAAGGCCCAAAAGACCAACCGTTGCCTACAGAAAGCCTTCGGGACAACAGCACGTCTCAAGGGATTTTAGAAGGTAAACAACCGACCAAAGCAGATTCTGAGAAACCTAAAGTCTCAGAGGACCCCCAGCATTCACTGCGACATGTCACCGGCAGCGACTGCCTTGACCATAGGGTTGACGTTGGTGACTCAGCTCCCGCGAAGGCCACGACCGTGGATGCTGCTGTAGAGGTCCCCTTCAAACCGAAGTCGAGTGCTTCTGAGTCCCCCGGAGCGGCCAAGAGGCACGACAAAAAACCCGCAGCTGCTGAAAGCCCCAGTATTGTTGTCCCCACAGCGAGCGTAGGAATACCAATAAGCAAGAACGATGCAGCATTCCAGAGTAGACATGACGGCGACCAACAGGTCGAGAAAGAGGAGCTTCTGGACCCTTCGCGGAAACCCAAAATTGTCCTGAAAGACAAACCTGCAGCGGGGGACAGTGAAGGCACTTCTGGAGGCAGCAGGCCAGCGGATTTGACAGCTGGTGCTGGTCGGTTCGCTGCCTTGGGGCTAAATAATGTTGTGAGTTCTGCAGCAGCAGCTTTCTTGGGAGGAACAGCACCCAGGCCGACGCCAACTCAACAGCGCGTCGTACCTCACATATTAGAGGCCTTTAAAAGGGCCGAGAGAAAGTCACGGAGCTCGATGGCGGATAGATTGCCTGTCGACAGTTTGGTGGCGTTGCGAGCACATACAGGAAGTGGGAAGACACTCGCCTACTTGTTGCCGCTAATGCAAACGTTGCGAGAACAAGAAACTGCAGCGGCTGCAGCAGAGAAGCGTAGAGCGAGAGAAGAGGCGGAATACACAGATCTGATGGATTGCAAGGCCCTTGAGGAGAACCTTGGAGGCCACGGGGGGTCCCACAGAGCAATCTTTGGTGCAAGAGGCCCGCGCGCACTTGTAGTTTGCCCTTCAAGACCCCTGGCAGCCCAGGTAGCTTCTGCCGCAGCTGCGCTTGCAAAGCGCATTAGGCTTTCTGTTGGTTGCACTACAGGCGGGGTCGGAACTGGAGACCAGCTTCGGCTTTTGCGGCGTCGCCTTGTGGATATCCTCATTGGCACTCCAGACCGCTTATTGCGCCTAACGCGTCCGAACCCTGTAGAGAGCAGAACATCAGGGACCGGAGAGAGGAATGACAGTACACAAAGAACCATCTGGGGATTGCCGAGCCTCGAAAGCGTGCAGTTTTGCATTCTCGACGAAGCAGATGCATCATGGCTTGGAGGTTTCAGAGCGGAGGTTGAGAAGCTGCTGATTCGTTCCCATTTCCTCCCTGCAGGCTCACAACAAAAGGGGGAACAGGAGAGCATAGGGGCTCGACCCAAAGTCTTGCTGACCTGCACAGCTACGCCTAATAGTGGGATTGAGGCGGACCTTTGTGAGCTATTAGAGCTGCCGGCTGAGAGGATTCTCACTGTCTCAGGAGGCCCATCCTTTCCTCCCCAGACTCAGTTGCGTCATGAAATGATGCAGGCTGGTGGAACCGACCGTTTTTTGTTGCTTGTTGAACAAATAAAGATCCACCCAGAGCTGCGGGCCAAAAAGATTTTGATCTTCTGCAACACAGTCGATAGCTGCCGCGCCTGCTGCCACCACCTGCAAGCTGCTGATCTCCCTGCAGAGGTACACGTGGGATGGGAAAGGGAAATGAGGGAAAAAGCAACGTTGGATGCAGGCTGGCCTGAGGCGTTGTTCGAGCTTTTGCAGTGTCAGTGGAGTGCAGGGGAATTCTAGATACTGCGCAATAAGAGTTTTCGACCCCCTGTGCTTTCTGGTCTTGCGACGCAGGGCTATGACGGCTCTTTACCTGCCAGCGTGCGAGAAAAGAACCTCCGTTTATTTCAAGAAGGAAGCGGTCAGCGAATTTTGGTTGCTACGGACGCTGTAGCACGCGGTATCCACATCGGCGGAGTGGATGTTGTCGTCAATGCAGACTTCCCCCTAACGACAGTGGAGTACTTGCACAGGTTGGGGCTTACTGTCTTGTGCTGAATGGTCACCTAGGCATAAACTCATGTATCGTCACCCACCGAGGCACAAAGATAGCCTTTATTACTGCTTCTGCCACCAACAGTCGTTGCTGGCGAGAGCAGTAGAAAGGGGCTATCTTTGCGCCAGAAAACGATGTCCCGAAAGTGACTTGTTTTTGATTGGATGCGTGCATGATCTCAGGGCCGGACGAACTGGGCGAGTTGACTCTAAAGGGTTTGTGCTCTCCTTCGTATCAAAGAAGGACGCAGCTGTTGCAGCAGCAGTGAGGGCATCTCTCTCTGCAGGACTTTCTGTCGAGGGAATAGATGAGCGCGTTCCTAGGCCTAAGAGTCCTTCCGGCTACCGATGTGAGACCTTGCCCTACTGCCGATGTCACAACTGCAGTGAATTGTCCAATGCTCGCATGGTTGTCTGGCGTGTTTGGGAGTTACATGATTATTGTTTAACACGGGCAACAATGATAGTTCATCTGCACTTCCCGTTTAAGGCATCAATAGCGTTGCCCCCAGGAAAAGTGATCGTGCTGTATCACCGGTAGAGTGGGCATGTGGCTATGTTGCTTCAGCAACCAAGATCCGACAAGCGAAGCCGAAATCGAAAGCGCGACGAGGAGGCTGGAAGCCCCCCAGGTAGGTTTGATCCATATGTAGCGCATATATGGGACTTCTCCCATAGTTCATGATCCCTGAACGACTGTGCCCTTACTTTCCTGGCGTCTTCCTTTGTTCTTTCTATACACGTGCTTTCCCCTCCAAGCACTATAGACCTAGAGGGGCTCGGTATCACCAGGCCAGTTTCGGTCGTTGCATACGTACGAACAGACTTGACATTGTTTCGCCACAGGTCTAAGGAATGGCATGCCGCACGGATGGAAAGGATGGAAAGGGCTAAGAGACTTAAAGAGAAGCGACGAGGAAAGGATTATCCCAAGGGAAGGCGCCTAGGTCGTTACTGACGTGGAGGAAGCAACGTGCAACAGGCTCATGATAGCCCTGGTACTCCCTACAATGTGCATAATGTCTGGTACACTAGGACTGAACACTAGTTCACCTGGCAACGGTGACCATATAATGCAGCACAAGCAGGAAACAAGCTAGAATGGCTCATCAGATGCCAAAACAAACCCAGATCACGTCGATCAGGGTTCCGCAGAACTGAGGCGGCTATCTGTTCAGGCCTTCCCTGTTTCGCGAGCAGGAACAATCTGCTCAGAACTATTTCATTTGGTTCCTTTTAGAGGGACTCTGTGTCCTCACTTCTGTTGTTTCATTGTCTTGACGCATTGTGGAACTGCGTAAATCGCACTTGCTGTCTGCGTGGCACCAATGCATAGTCCAGCGCATGACATTCGTACTTAGGGTATGATTGCCAAATGGCAAACATGATATAGCAGAGGGCATAAGTTAAGATGTCTTACACTCCAGTTGTCATTGGGCAACAGATCTGGGCAGTCCCTCTCACCGGTGATAGCTCAGTTGGTAGAGCGGCAGACTGTAGATGCTGCGGTAATCTGTTGGTCCCTGGTTCGATTCCGGGTCACCGGATTTTTATTTCTTGTAGTTTCCCAGGCTGTTTCCCTCCGTTAAATGAACGCAATCAGTCGTTTTTGTTTCGAATCAAAAACAACTTCTTGTGGGGTAAGTGGGGTAGGCAGTGTTCACCTTCAACAATCTGCCTCGCTGCCGTGCGTGAAGTGCTCAGATCACTCTACGGGGCCTTCATACACACCAACTCACGCTTTTCTGGCTTGGGCAACATTCACCTGCCTATATTTTAGATGTTTCTATACACATGCGCCCAATCACATCCAGAGGTGGGCATAAAGTAGCTTGTAATCGCACAGCCTTCGAGGGGGGCAGGTTTCTAGTGAATGTATATCCCCTACTGAAGGACTTCAACACCCAGTTCAACATCCAAATGTGGCATTATTTCACCCCTCACCAGTGATGAAAATATTTATATATTTATGGGTTCCAATAGTGGAAACCCAATGTGAGGGGTGGATTTTTCGGTGTAGGTGTTCATTGTTGCCGGGTGCCACTGCCGTACTCCGAAGGAAGGGGACATGATTTTGCCGAACATATCCTCCAGCCTCTAAAATTTTAATCTGGTATATTCATTTACATTGTTTCGGCCATAGAGGACTTACCTGACAAGTTTCGTCATCTTGCCTCCGGGGAGTTGGGTCACCATAACGAGGCACTCGCCCCTTTGAATGAAACATCCTCAACGAAAAACACGGAGATTTCTGCACTTTTGAACTTGGATCCGGAATCAATACATATCCTCCTGAATATGACGTTGTTCCATCATCACTTTTTTCTCGCCTCGGCTTCTTAATCGCAAGGCGTGTCTCATATCTAGACTTTTGACTCCATCCGGTGCATGGCTCAGTTGTTGCTCGAGCTGTGTCGCCTTCCACAGACACATCTTTCTTTCAGCTCTTCGGCTTGGTTATTCCAGCAGACAGTTTTTTGGTCAGGACATGCGTGTAGTATGTCGGTCACCATCTTTGATGATACCTTAGCGATTCGCTCTCATCCTAGCAGTTAAAAATGTTTTATCCCCAGTGACACAGCGCTCCGATAAAACAGTTGCTGCTCCGTTAGTCTATATTCTACGTTGGGTCTGGAGCTGTGTTGCTCTCGAACCCGTCTGCCAGTAGGCAAGGAGGATTTCGGTTACCGCCCCGTATAACGTTTGCTATTTGGCCTTAATGAAGGACCGGAACGCGCTGCAGTGTAGGTAAAGACTTAAAGTAAGAGTTTCCCAAAAGCAGCTGACCTCCTTCCTCTCTCCTCAGGCATCCTTGACGTTGAGCTCAGGCCTGGATGTTGCTGAAGTGGGGTTGCAGCGCACCTTGCTGCGGTTGGTAATACAAGCCAGCCTCACGCCTACAGACAAGGAAGCTTCGCTGAAGCTTCCTTTACTGCGTGGTTTCCCTATGAATACACTTATAGGACGTTTGGAAAAGTTTACACGCAATTTACCAAGCCCAAATGGAGGCTCCTGTGCTAACGGCAGGCAGACCATGCTACACCCCGCGATCAACTGAAGTAAATGACCGATGTTTCTAGCAGTAAAAGGTTGTGCGTTGTAGTTGATTTTAACGCAGTCGGCTTCGTATAACTGGAATCCTCCACCCTTGCGTGGAGACGGCACCTGACCCACATTAAATTCCGCCATATCCTCTAGCCCCTATGAAGCTTTCGTCCTTCACTAGGCAACGACAGTATAACCGTCGCCGATGTTTGTAGATTTCATGGAGAACGAACTACAGCGAGGCCACTTACAAGAGTCTCACTGTAGCTTTTAAAGTGCCATGCCTTCTTCTCCTTTAAAATTAGTTTTGATTGGAAAATATGGTTACAGTACACAACTGCCTCTTTCCTCCAGTTTTGTGCTGGATCGTAACTCTGAGGGCCGTCTGTCTCTCAAGTACGGCTGACGCGCTACGAAAGACGGGAAGCAATCGTTCAGCATTTTCTGTCTGCCGATGATTTGGGCACGTGCCAAAACCCTGTTTATCTTTCATACTACTGCAGATTACTGGAATTCAACTTTGAAGGGCAGAACGTGAATGCACCTGGCTCCTCAAACTCCAAATCATGTTGCTCACAAAGGACACTCCCTGTCATCACCTACGAATCATACTAGCAACAAAAGTTTATTCCAGCTTGTCCCTTCACTGAACATTAGGACCTTGAAAATTTCATCGCATCTAAGAGGCTCCTCATAAAACTCGATACGCAAAGATGCAGATTCGCCGTTTGTGGAAATTGGTGGATTCTTCTTGTTTTACCAATAGGGAGTCCAATATATATCATTCCCCCTTCCCTTCTGCACGCGCGTACTATGGCAGGTTGATTGTACTCCCTGAGAACGGAGGTGATCGAAAATTGCAAGTTTCTCCGTCGAGCGTCTTCGCAGTGACTTCGATCGATGGGCTCGTGTGAGAATGGTGAATTATTCTGGCATGTACGGCACGCTGATAATGCAATCATTTACGGATATCGCTACGCGGCTAAATTATTGGCGTTTGCACGGTGCGGAATGCGTTGCCAGTCTTACACAATACCGTGTCCTTGGAGATGAAGCGCCATTCATCCCAATAGGTGCGAAACATTCAACCCGGACATGCCATGTAGCATAAACTGGTTCATGTGTCTTGCTGCACTTGCTAGCGCTCATTGACGGTTGAGCTTAGTGTACGACTGGATATTTCATAGAGGCGCCTACCACAACCCTACATTCAGTGCAAATCAAGGAACGCTGCACTAACAATCTCCACTTTCCAGCTAACCGCATTCCTATGCTTTCCTCCAGGTAGGGGTTACCAGCATGAGGAGCTTCTTAGCGGAAAATGAACTGGGGCGGTTAGTTGCCAGTACAGGCAGGTTGACAGACCTTCACGAACAAGTTTGCCAGGACTCCTGCGATGTGATAAAGTGTCAAGAATATTTCTTAGTCAAAAATGCACCAGAATATAACAGAACCAGCGGAGAATTCCTATGTGTGCTCTGGTTACGCACTGCGCTCAAAGACCTTAGAGCGGCCATCGGCGCCTCGCTGGCATCGGGGGGCTAAGAAGGCTGGAAGGCTGCACGCTTACGAACTTCTACTTGTCTCAGCACATTAGCTCTTATTTTCTGATGATTTTGTACTTTTGGAAGCTTTTGTTCCGGGGTTCTAGTTTTGGGATTTTTCTTTCGGTGGTACGAAGCAATCACCTTTGAGCAGCCGTCTAGCTCGTGAGACCAGGCTGGCGGACAAAAAGACTTAGCGCCAACCAGGCAAACAGCAAGGGTATTTATTTGCTCTCCCAGGCATCCAGAACCATACTTATATATATTTCGAGACTAAATCGTTGGCGGAGGATTTATTCCGCCTCACTTGTAGGCCGGTCGTCGGCGACCACCAAGACCACGAAGAACCATCCAACTGTCGGTCTCAAGGCGAAGAAGTACATCCGCGTTCAAACAAAATGCTTCCATTTTCTCAGGGCCCTCTGGGGGCTAATACATCTAGCGAACGCGGAAGGCGCCGCAATCCTCATCCTGAACGATATGACTCATCTGTACGGGCACCTGCATCTACCATATTTTTTTCGAAGCCCTCAAAGCAGAAGACAGGTTTTTCGGTTGATTTCGTTTCTGCACCGAAAGTCGCCAATCCTGCAGCTGGGGGAAAGCACCAAGCAGCCTGCAGCCCAGGATTGCAGGAAGAAGCATTGGAATGTTTTCGTCTATATGACACAGATGGAGACGGGCTTGTCCCTGTTGCTGAGGTTGCGTCGATGCTCAGAAGCTTGGGCTTTGTAGTGCGACTTGAGCAAGTCAAAGCTTTTGAGGCGGATATGCGTCGTCTAAAGGTCACATCTGTAAACTTCGAAACATTTTGCTCAATCTTCCGTGACGGGCTTCCACGAACAGTAGATCCCGCAGATGTCCTGGATGCATTCCACTTATTGGATCGGGAGAAGAAGGGGAGTGTCAACGTTGAAGAGCTGCACCATCTAATGACGACAGTTGGTGAACCGCTGACAGAGGCGGATTGGCAAACGTTACTCAACAGAACTTTGATAACGCGCGAAAGCGTACCCTCTTCCTTGAAAAGCGGGACTTTTCTACGTTTGGTCTGCGCACCAGTTGAAGGCGAAACCCAGTGGGCTAACACTGCCGCCTTTGCACCCCAGACTCCGTCCAAAGGACCTTTGCTTTAAGGGTTTAAACCAAACAAGGGATTACAATTTGTACTTGTAGTTTTGCACCCCAAACTCTGTAGCGGTTGGTGAGCTTAGTGACTGGCACGCCATGTGCGTAGTGGTATAGACCGGAAAAACCAAGTCCATGGTTGCTTTAGGCTGGTGCCTTGTAGGCATTTCACTGCCATGTACTACGGCGGTTTCAGTGTAGCGGCTGAATGACCAGCGACTGCCTAAGTAAGTCTTTACTCTGAACGCTGTCACTTAAAGGTACGTGGGCCGGCATCCATACGGGGCTCTGTATCTAGTCATCCTCTAGTTCGTGTTTGGCCCGTGGAGTTAGAGGAAGCTCCCCTTTGCGCCTTAGTGAAAGACACTTCCTACAAAGCTGCTGCGATGAGCTAACGACTCAAACTCCCTACCCAAGGCAGTATCGTTGCCTCAGACACACATACGGCATTTCAAAGCGCGTTCATGTCAAGAAAATGGAGTTTTTCGGGTCGAAGATATGCACTATTTGGTGGCTTGTTGGTAGGCTTAGACATGCTCCCTTGCGATCCAGGCTTTGCTTCCTTTGACGCCCGCTGCAGTGGTTTACGGAGTGTGGCCCTTCGCTGTTGGCGTATAAAACGCGCTTCTAATGGCGAAAAGGACGCGCACGGCATGATATTGGCATATTCCCCATGCGCTATTTACAGTTATTGCTCGGTATTGCTCGGCATGTTCTCGTTCAGATGAGATGCACTCACAGGGTCTCGCTGAGTGTTTGAGGGCTCATTCGTCTGAAGATCCTCCAACTTCTGTCCCATGGTACAATTGTCCTTGAGATCGAAGTTGTACTCAGCAGCGTCTGCTTCCTCTGGCTCAAACAAACCCGCCACATCCAGATGTTCTCCAGGAAGCTGTAAGGCATCCCCGGCAGCAGTAGCCTGAGAAGTGCTAGCTGGGCATTCGCGTTGAGGGAAATCGGTGGCTGCCTCCGCTGCTGGAGCAGCAGGTGAAAATGCTACTGCTTCTGCAGCCCCCCCTTCTTCAAGGGGAGAGTTTTCCTCCGGTGGTTGCCAGTCATCAACAGCAGGCGAAGCAGCTAACCCGTCTTCATTTTCGGTGCAGCCCCCTTCACCAGTTGGACTTCTCGCTGTCGGCTTGTCCTTAAGGGGGCTCTGTTTCTCTGCAGTAGGGGCTGCATCCACTGTCACTGCCACATCACCCGCAGGGGCAGTTACTTCGCTGCCGCTCTCTGGCAATGCGTCTGAGGCGTTTCGCAGTACAGTTACGTCTTGCTTCTCTTCGGCAGGTAGAGGAGTATGTAGTTTCTTCTTTCGAGAGCCATGTTCACTGGGTTTTTTTCCTTCACTTCGAAGGCGTTTGGAAGACGAGCGCTCCTTCATTCCTTGCCGGGCAACACCCTTTGCAGCTGATGCACCTTGCTCCTCCTTTGGCTGTGCAGGGTTTGGCTCTGGGTTCTTCCGTTCCTCTTGCTGTGCGTGAATAGGCTGTGCCATGCTGGGAGCATTCTCTTCTGACTCTGCTGCAGCATCTGGCTGCCGGCCCAGCGATCCTTGCGGTTGCTCTACCGTTATCTGGAGGGCTGCCATCCCTTCTTTCGGCCCTTTCGATACTTCGCTCTGAGGCAAACCCTCACAGCCATCTCCTACCATATCAGTTCGCTTCTTCCGCCCCCTCCCCGTCTTTCCCTTCTTGCCCAGGCTGCTCCCGGTTTCCGCTTCTTTCGGGCGTTTCTTCTGTGCGACCTCAGCGGTGTTTTCACCCAATTTACTTGGAGGCGGGTTCGACAGGCTAAGCACATAATTATCCCGTGGCAGCATCTCCCATGACCTGATGCAATCGAGTAGCCACTGAGTAGAAACAGCAACTGGCTTCTGTTTTCCCTCTCCCTGAAAGTCCCATAAGCCTCTGGCCTGCCGGCGGCGCAGCGCCTCTAGGTCTTCCAGCACCCGAACGGTTGCAGGCGCATCATCTTCCAAGATTCCTCCAGCAGAGAGAACCTGCGGCATCACCAGCTTCCACGGTACATGTCCATATGCGCCCGACAGAGCCCCTGCCGCCCAAGAATCCGCGCATAAATGAGCTGATACTCCAGGGTGAGGGGCACGACTCTAGGAAATGCATCTAGGAAATACATACCAGTGTCTGCAGCTGTTGTTTGGAGAGGCCAGAAGGACGGTAAGGTCCATCGATGCAAACAGGCAAGCTCCTCAAAAGCCAACGAGACTTGTCCCGCTGTTCAACAGACGGAAAATCTGACCTCTGGAACTGTTGAGGATCTGGCCATGCCTGTAGCAGCGGCAGCAGTAAAGGAAATGCGGAGTGGATGCAGCAGCAATAGTAGAAGACTACGCATTCAAGCTCGGTTTTTCTCGTAGACGCAGCAAAGGGGTGGCCTCACCTTCTGTTTCCTGGCTTCTTGGAGAAACTCTTCCTTCAAAATGAACGCTCCGTTCACCAAGGCAAAGTAAAGCTTCACTGTGGGGCGCTGATTGCAGCAAACAACAACGCAGGCAAAAGCGAGGAGCACCGAAAAAGAAAAACATTGAAACTGTTTGCAACAGTTTCAATGTAGCGAATCAGCTGGCCATCAACATAATGCACGTATGAACGCTCAGGCGGACGAATGCACCCAAACCAAGATACGCCCCGTCCCGTGTATTGCGTGCACAACAAAGAAGAGCTAAGCCAGTGCGAGCAACGTTGCATGGCTCACCACTAACTCATTGCTGCAAATAAGGTGGGTGATTTTTTCAGGATATTGGGGCTTCCACTCGAATGCCGCGGGAACTCCATTCAATGTTCCCAATCGCCGTACAAGGGTCGGCAGTTCGTTCTGTACACCCGCGCCTTCCGGGAATCCAGTTGTGGAGAGGAGCGCCTGCCACGCAAAGCAACAGGAGCAGCATTGACATAAAACATTGCAACCAAGAAACACTGAACTATTCTGCGTTCCTGCATATTACCACTGACCACTCACCCGCTTGTTCCTATACGCCGCCTTTTGCCTCAGCGCAGAGTCAAACCGGCCCTTGAGACCCAATATGGAAGCTCCCCAAGCCATCAGCTTTGCTCGCAGGTGGCTTTTGCCACTAGTCCGGCTTGCTGCTTCCGGCTGCTGTTGTTGTTGCTTTTTTCGTCGCACTTGCGGCTGGTTCTTAACCTCAGGATCTCCTGTTTTCCCTTTGGCTTGTTTGCTCTGTCGTTTATCTCTTTTCTGCCGCTGCTTCTTTGAAGAATCTGTTCCGAGGTTGTTGCCTTGTCCCTCGTGCGGGACGGGTGGATCTGCTAATTGCTGCTGCATCTGCGTTTCACCAGACTGTACAGCCGCTGCTGCCACTGGGGGAGAGATAGGCGCAACGGAAACTGCCGTACTTTCGATAACAGGGGCAGTGGGTGCTGGCCTTTTCAGGCCCGAGACACGAGGTCCCCGGAGGCCCTTAGGAACACCTGGAGTTTTTCGCTGCACAGGCGCTGCCGCCGCAACAGTTTCTTGGTCGCTTCGCCGTTTCTTTTTGGTTGCAGTAACAGCAGCTGTGCCTGCAGTATCAGCAGCTGCGGGAACTGCCTGTTGCTGCTGCGCGCACCCATCCGGGTTTGCTGCCACTTCCTTTAGAGCGGACAAAAAAGCTTCCAAACGCTCTCCTTGCTGAGCGTGGGTAAGGGACAGGGCAGACGCAAAGTCTTTGGGCTGCATTGCCAAGAGGGCCGCTCCGCCTATCTGTGAAGACAACATAACGCCGCAACAGTGTGCATAGTCGGCAGATGTCCCGCCGAGATACGCGCTAAAGCAAAACAATCCGAGTCACACAATGTTTCATATACCAAAAGCAACTATTTTGTTTCTCCACGCACTTCTTGAAGCTTCACAGCTATAACCACCTCATTTAGACCTGCGTCCAGCTTAAGTATCCGTGCAACTCCTGCATAGTCCGTCTGGCAGAAGCCTGCAGCACACAGAGCAGTGAAAGAAACGAGAGTAAGGAAAGGCCATGAGGAAGCATGATGTGGATCTCTGGATAAGCCTATTGTGGGTGGGCTGCACCGAACATACTCAAAGAGTGGCACACCAAGAAATGGTGAAGTACTTCAAAGCTAACCCGGAGAAACACAGAGGCAACGCGATGTGCAGAGCCCGTGGCGGTAGAGCATCTGTCTTTAGCATTTCTCACCTTGCAACTCGGCCACCGTTACGGTGCCTTCGGCGACTGCGCGCCGCAGAAGAGTTTCTGCAGCATGCCTCATGATGAGAAGTGAGAGAATCCCACAGATGTCCTCGTTTACCGTGACGTTGAGGCAGCAAGGAAGCGTTCCCAGCACTGCATTGTGTCCTTCGTATGTATCCCCGCAGGAGTAAGAATGCTGCCTAAATTATGAAAGAAAAGGATCGAAGCTGCTTTGCAATATGCAGTCAGCCTGTCTGCACGGGGAAACGCCGGTCGCCGGCGCACCGAGAGCAGGCCTTGAGAGTAAAAAAGTCAAGAAATTAAACGTAATACGTTCAATGTTTGTGTATGAATGCGCCAGCAGTGGATATTACTACGTGTCCCCCTCTACAAAACGACCAGAGAACCCACCCACCAGCCCCTGCAGCTACCGGTGGTTTTCAGATCATTCAGGAAGAGCCCACCCTCTGACGCAGTTGCACAGAAACATTCTTTTTTTTCGCTTATACATTTTTCATTTATCCCGTGTACCGTCCTTTCCATGCCTTGGATGCTTTGGCGTTTGGTAAAAGGATAGCGAGTGGCAGGTGAACTGCGAATTGGCTTCATAGGGTCGACTATGGAGCCTCGAAAGGGACTTTCGAAGCAATTTAATTCTATGATTGGTGAATATAGTTGATTAGATTGTGCGGTAGACCGCAAGTCTGATTCACAGGCAGCTTTGTGTGTATGTTGGCAACAAGCATACCATAGAGTGTTTAGCAACTGAACATTGCCTAGGTTCATGCGTCGAACACGGTGTGGGCGGTAACTACAGGTGGGGTTGGTTTGGGGCACTAATTGCAGCTGAGGCTCCCCCTGTACCCTCTCATGGACGCTCAGGAGTGCTTCGCTCTCGAACCGTAGTACCGTCGCTGGGGCATAAGATCCGCACGCTTCGCCGTTCCTGTGCGGATGTAGTCACAAAAGAGGGCTTGTTTAGGCAGACCGAGTAAGATATTGCAAGGAGTCCCATCAGACACCTGAGACTGTCTCCAGTGTTCGTTTTCCCTTCTTTAGGCAAACGCTTTTCCTAGCAACTGACGTAATATGTGCAGCGACTAGTGTGATGAGCTCTCTGCAATCTGGGGAACCGGAAAAAGTGCTAAGTGACCTCCTTCTACCCCGTTGTTTCGCGGAACGAGAGCAGAAGTATCCGGTATCTGCGAAGGACCTTTACGCGGTCTGGTGGGGTGAAAGACCGCGCCTACAACACTTGCACTCCAGAACTTTTTCCTTTCAAACGAACCATCTACTACTAAGGCGTTTGCTGAAAACATTTTCAGGACTGGTGAAATTGCTAACGAAGGTTCACAGGCAAGTATATCAAGTATATCACCAGCGTGCTCGCTGATGCATTGTCTAGAAACCATTTGGATCGGGCAGTATGCTCTTCAACTGAGCAACTGTGTAGTTATGTCATTCCCTTGAAGTTGTATTTCTCTTCGTTCGAAGATGTTCGAGCAGCTGCCACTCATACCAAGCTTGCAACGGAGGACTACAGCACACTAATGCATGTTTTCCGGATTGGGTTCGCAGTTGGCTACAGCCCGTCCCCACGCAACAGATGTGCTGTGACGCAGCGCGTGGACGTTTGCTTGCCTTTTATTTCTGTTTGCGTTCTGAGATCGGGTTGAAACGGTGTTCCTAAAGAAGAGCTTTCGCTCACTCCACCGTCCGGCGATTGGGGGACAGTATACGCAGCAGGGCTTCTCAGAAGTCCCTGCATGCATGCACGTTTGCATGTATGCTGAATATTTAGCACTTCCAGCCTGTCTTAGTGCTACCATCTAGGCGGTGGGCGGGAGGGGGTGGATGGGGGGTGGATAGTCCAACGTTTTTTGTGGGGTTGGTCCGTCGTTTCTCGTAAGGTGCTCTAACTCAGCAAAGTGTGCCCCTGCTTCCCACGCATTCTCTCCTCATCAGGCCCATGCCCTTGTGACGCTGAGCCAAGGGCGATTTGACAATGGGCGGGACGTCAACTGGCTTTGGTGGAGCATTCACTGGAAATAGATTGATTCTATTTCTGCCCTCACCGGTCCTCAGCTAAGATCGAGGAATCGTTACAGCAAAGGCAAAATGCGGTCTAGTGTGCAGCTCCCCATGCAGTCGAGCAGAAAACACATATGGCAGACTTTTCCCGTTATATATCGATTGGTATAGTTGCTGCAGTTACTCACAACTGGTATTGATTGATGCCAAAACCCCCCGAGAAGGAAGGTCACAATGCAAGAACGGAAGGAAACCACACAGTTACCGACGGAAAGCTGCCCTCCTTGATGTGTTGCTTAAGTTTCCCTCCGTCCTATTCATTCCTATGAACCTGGGCGTCGCTGCCGGAGATACCCTGCCGTAAGGGCAGCACAGCTTGCAACAACGTACACAGTTATCGGTGTTAGCCGAAGGATGGAGTGAGTTGTTATAGGTAAAAAGCAGTTGGCCTCCCGCACATCTCTCCAGGAGACCTGGGCACAAGGGCAAAACGGCAGGTGGCTGGTCTAGTGAGGCCTGCAACGAGTTGCAGCGCAACTCCCGTAGCAAGGTAACCTTGCAAGCAAGCATAACTCACCCCTATTCTGCCTCACATATTAACACAGGAGACAATTGTTAAACGCTTATTTGTCCACCGGTAGCCAGCCTGCACCCACGTAGAAACACGTGTACCATCAGCTGCGAGACCAGCCTACAAACCAACGTATATACAACCCCCTCTCTAGTGGAGACAGGCAACAGTTAGATACAACTCAACAGCCGCTCGTATGACATTGTAAAACGTAGTTAACTACATGGAGGATTTCTCCGTAACAGACAGTGGCGCTGTCGCCACTCGGAGCTACTTGCGGGTTCCCTGTGCTGAGACAGGTTTGTGTCCCTAGACAGAACGTCTATGATCTCCACCATGTGTGTGCCCTGACAGCGTGTAATGGACAAAAAATAGTAGTGTCATCGGAATTTATCAACTGCATAATCGCTTCCCGCTGTGGAAGGAGTGACAGGCCCTTCTTGCTGTGCCATGGGGCTTCCGGGAGCGTTGACATACTAACTGCCGCATTCAATGCGAAGAAAACCTTCATTGTCTTTTTTTATATATCAGAGCTTTACAGTTTTCTGCAAGATCCCAGCAGGAGGCGTTATGCGGAGATGCGCCCCAGTGACGCATAGTCTCTCAAGAGGTGGGAGAGGCGGACTTGAGCCAGCCCATTACGTTGTTTTCTTTGTCCTTCTCGCGTATTTTGAATATCAGTGAGTTAATACCTCCTCAAGCTCCGCGTGTTTCGAATGGCTCTAAATGCGTTGCTGAAACGGGCGTGTACAAGGCGAACATTGCTAGGCAGTAGGAACTAGCGCGGCGTCCTTTAGTAACGCCCACTCTAACCAGCCGCATAACGGGGTGTTGCCACGTGTCAAGTTCAATTCAGCAGCACGGTGCAGCGCAGCGAAGTCCACTGCTTCATCGTGGCTTAACAACAGACACCCAACCAAAATGGAGGTGCAGTCTGATCATGCATCTGCTGAGGATTGCGATCTCGAAGAGTTCGTCTTCGATGATGATGAACTCATGGGCAGTTCGCGTACTTCCCCTAAAGCAAAGGTATGAGCTTCTGCTAAGCTAACATAGGCCCAAACCTGCTTCGGGGTCCGCTTTCTAAGTTGGGTTGCTTTGCTATGAGCATATTTGTTGAGTGGCCGTCTCGTTTAGGAATCACCAACTCTGACTGTTGTTTTCAGGGTCTAATCCCCCGCTACCACTCACCAGAGTCCCTGGATAGGCGGATTGACGAGCTTGTTCACGAAACTGCAGACCTCTTGGGCCTAGACGAGGCTGTTGTTGGGTTAGTTTTTCTCCCGTCATGGTTGAAGACACCTCTTAACTGCACGGATTCAACAGGATTCGTTCCTTGTCCGAGTTTTCCTAACTTCATTTACAGGGTTTCTTGGGTTCTTATTCATTGCATGCAGAATCCTACTACGCGCGTTTGACTGGCGAAGCGACGCCTTAGTCCAGGAGTGGTTCAATGACAGCGCTGCGGTTCTTCGAAAGGTATGCGGAGAGTACTCATGCATGAGGCTTAACGAGGGTTACCTGCGCATTCCGCTGAGCTAAAGCTAACTAATCATTTTTATATGTATGCGTTCAGCTGCGTACTCTCCACTAGGTATGCTTATCAGTTCTCTGTTGGTGTAGAATTACTGTAGGTGAGAGTGTGCTTGACAATGCAGGGGAGGCTTCCACCTGAGCTTCGGGAGGCGGAGAAGGAGCATAACACAAATTCCGCTGCCTCCGATGGCTATGCTCCTGCTCACAGCCGAACGGATGCAAAGGAAGCTGCAGCGGGAGAGGCTCCATCTTCTGCGGAAGCGCCCAATAAGGAAGAAGCTGGCGGCATGTTTGAGTGCCCTGTCACTGCAAATCTTGTTCCCATGAGTGACACGTTTGCTCTCAAGTGCAACCACCGATTTTCCAATGCGTGAGCAAAGCTTAAAACTTAGCCGCTCAACACGCCTAGACTGCCTTCACCTTGAAAGTGCCAAGTATCAATGCACACTAGAGTCAGCGGGGTCTTCACATGCGTTGTTTTGATTGCTTCAGCGCCTGGATAGGATATTTAGACGCGTTGGTAACAGAGAGCCCGCAGCGTGCTCTTGATGCCCGGTGAGTCAGCGGTGAACATCCCTTGGCGCAGCAGGCGCATCGCTGAACATCCCTTGGCGCAGGATTCGCTTGTGAGGCCCTCGCGCCTGCGATAGGGTGAAGATATTTTCCTGGAGTTGTGCTGTGCAAGTGGAATGGGTGAACGAATTCCATAATAGATCTCGGTGCTTCATGCACTCATTCTGACTCTACGCAGCCACTCGTGTGGTGGGGTGAAGAGAGAGGGCGTTGTGACCCTTAGCTGCCTTCAGCATCCGGCTAGGTAGCCAATGCAACATATACCCCTTTGTAAATGCAATGGTGATATTATTTTGGCGTGTTTCACCCGTGCGGGCGGTGTGCTTCACTATAACATTTGATTTTCGGAGTGCATGTGCACTGAATTGTGAATCGGGAGTCTTTTTGTCTGTTGTTTGACATAGCTGAAGTGCAAAATTTGTGCTTCCTTCGTTAGGCGTACCACTGCAGATCTTCATTCACGGCGATTGCCTTAGAATGATGTGCTTATGTTTCTTGTTATCCAGGTGCCCCTTTCCTGGATGCTTAGAGCTCGTAACTATGGATGTGTGGCACTTTTTCCGGGGACCGCCAGCAGTTGCCCGGCTCCGAATGTTTGCTCGTGAGCAGTTTGTGGGGAAGCACCTTGCTGTTGCCTGGTGCCCGTCGCCTACGTGCGAACAAGCAGTGGAGTTGGTCCCAGCAGCAATGAGCTGCTCGGACACTGAATCTTCCTTTTGCAACTTGTCAGCAGCAGAAGTTGCACCGGTCGCAGATGTGACCTGCAGTTGCGGCGCTCGCTTTTGCGTCCTGTGTGGCAACGAGCCTCACCGCCCCATTTCTTGTCGCGTCATCGCAGCGTGGATGCGGAAGAACGTCCGAGAGGCCGACAGCGTGACTTGGATTTCTTGCAATACGCAGCCATGCCCCAAGTGCCACCGCCCGATCCAAAAGGATAAGGGTTGCATGCACATGCGCTGCTATTGCCAGCATGAGTTCTGCTGGCTGTGTCTTGGTGATTGGAAGCAACACTCTACTAGGAGTTTTTATCGTTGCAATGTTTATGAGCAGCGAGGCGGTGAATCTCAACAGAACGGCGGCACCGCGGACGCGCAACACTCGCTTGAGCGGTATGCGCACTTTTTTGAACGCTACAGAGCACACAATCACGGACAGCAAGTGGCAGCGCGCATGCAGTCCAGCCAGCTACAGAAGTGCCGGGAAGTCGCCGCCACTGCTGGAGGACCTGGCATGCGTTCATCAGTGGATACAGCTTCTCCTCACGCTGCAGCTGATGCGGAAGAGGGGAAAGTTCCGGATGGATGTGGATCGGAAAGCAGCAGCCCTACATTATCAGGGGAACGAAATGGCAATTCCCCGTCCAGCAGGGATGCAGAAAGTCCCGTTAATTTCGGAGACTTTGACTGGGACTTCTTGGAGAAGGGCTGGCTGCAAGTGGTGGAGTGCAGGCGAATGCTGAAGTGGTCGTATGCATTTGCATTTTTCGCTGAGTTCCCGGAAAGTCGGCAGAAGCACCTGTTTGAGTTTCATCAAGGGCAACTCGAAAGGAACCTGGACCTCCTTCAGGAAAGACTTGAAACTTTCGAGCCGAAGGCGTACGTTGATAGGGACCCTGCAGACCTCATTGCTTTCAAGATGCAAATGCTTGACTTAACTGCAGTCGTCCGCGGATTTTTCGCGAAAATATGCGATGTATTCGAAGATGAGTTTGTGGCAGATGCAATGCATGTTAACGACAGAGAAACAGGCTGAGGGGCACCCAGGTGGGTTGCTGCGCACGTGCCCCAGTTTTTACAAAGTTCAAAAGTACACTGTTTAACTTTCGTTTGTCTATTTGTTTTCGCATCGGGCAGTGCTGGAATGGGCGCCAGTTGCTCTTACACTGCCACTGCATCCCTCGCTTCCGGGCGGCTTGGTCTACTCAATGTTTTTGGAAGCGTGTTGTTTTTTTTTGTTTTTGGCATACTTTCTTACATAAGAGAAACTGCAGAAAGTAAGAGGGCAACAGTACTCTACGCAGGGTGAAGGTTACGCATTTTCTAGTTGTGCAACCGGCCTTTCATGGCTGAACCGTGTCACACTGAAGAAAGGGTGAGCGTTATCTATTTGCGCAGCTCTGTATGCGCTGCCAACAGTTCAAATGGACGGCCATTTCCCTATGCACATCTGCACAGCTCGAGCGCAGCTCGAGGAAGTGACCCCCAGGAGCTGCGCAACCCTGGATGAAAGGGCAACAGGGAAAGGGGATTGGCGGATGGGTTGCTGCAGCCATTAACAGTGGGGAACGCGGTGTTTTTGCCAATCGATGTCACTCGCCAATGGCATCTGTCCCCGAGCATGTGCTGAAGGGAAGTGCAGCTCGCGTCCGTTACAAGGATGTGTTGCAATGTTTGCATACGCATGCACATAATCGTGGGTGTCCCTACACTATACTGGTGCATGTGCAAATAAATGCACGTAAATGTTCACGTGCACACAGAAACATAACCTGCACACTTGTGTGCGCACACGTATTTCCACTTGCCGTTGCCGTTACCGGCGCCATTGACAACGAGTGAAAACTGTGCCATATATTACATAGTGCCAGTGTCTAGACTTGGGGCCTGGTCTGCACGAGAGCAACTGTGTCTTCGCCGATGACAACTCCTTCAATATCTTGGGGGGCGCCGTAGACTTCTTCTACAAGCATTCCAATCTGCATGTAGGACAAAGCAAAAACGCTTTCAAGCGACTGCAGTGTGTTAGAGATAAACAGGGCACTACTCACTCCAAAATTAAGTGCAACTCAGCAGCAAGCAACGGGGTACGTTTTACATGGGAGAATGAGCTTAGCATGAAAGGTGTGTAGCTTTCGCTTAGACGTCTAATGGCGCCCGCTCACTTTGCTTATCTTGGACAATAGCGCATTTCTGTACGCTTTGTCGCTAACGAGGCGTTGTCTCCAGTAACAGAGAGGCAGCCAAAAGGCTCTTTCAGCAGGAATGGACTCAAAGAGCCCGGCTCCTGCAAACCCTTCGAGGTCCTCTCCGTTTGAGTCGGACCTGCAACAGCACGAAAAGCCGAATAAGGCACATAAAGGAAAAAGCTTAGGAAAGTCTCACCAACATAATGTCAACCATTGCTACTCCAGAAGCACTCACCGGAAAATTAAACACTGTTTGCATGTGAGGGCGACGCTTTTGCTTGGGAAGGCAATAACTCTAGGCTCTCCATTGCGGGTTTGTGTCCAACCCATGGCACGCCCTGCGTAATTGCCCACAATGACTTCTCCAAGTCCTGCAGCGCATAAAGTCATTCAACAGCAAACTGGTGGTTACTGAGTTTTCCCCTCAATATGAATGTTGCGGAAGGTTATATTCACTGGAAGGGAGGCCGTGCAGTACAAATACAACGTAAAATAGGGGTGGATTCACTTCCACCGCAGGCCTTATACAAGCTAGGCACCGCCGCGGTGACAGCTTACAAACTCCTCTGTGCCAGTAGACGCAACATCTCACCTGCCGCAATTTCTCCGTATAGTTCATTCTTGTCCTGTGAGAAGGGGTTCTTAGTGTGCAAGACGAATGAATAACGAACCGGAAGAAGTTCCTGCATAACAAAGGAGCGTGTGATCCACGACTCATTTGTACATAAAAACTGTTGCTGTACACAACAAGGGTGTCCACGACTAGAAACAGCACATTCCAGGGTCCACTGCTTCATACGCCACTAGAAGAACAGCTTGCATCATCCACACATTCTGGAGCCCATAGCCAAAACGGAAGCGACGTTTGGGTGCCAAGCGCCTACCTGAACTAAAACTGCCATGTTAAGTTCGCAGTAGTCTCTAGATGCTTTAGTAAGTGAAATCCATGGGCGCAATCCAAAGAGAGAAGCCCATACTTCGACCAGGGCTTGCGTGCACTTAGCATCACCGGTCTCCTTCCAAAGATCCATGAGGTGCGGCCGATTGCCTAAGTTGGCGCTGGATCCGTTGCCGGGACTCCCCTGGGCATCGCTGCTTTGAAGAGCTTTTTCCAAAGCCTGGCGAAGCTCCCCGGGGATCAAGACATTTGCTATAGCCTTCTGGCAGACCTGAAATATGGCCTCTGCTTCTGAGTTCTTGAGACGTGTTGTCAGCTGCCGTAAGGCCTCACTGAGACGCTTCAACGTCTCCGCATTCTCGGGCGCATGCAGTGTACGCTGCAGGCTTCCGAAAGGCAGTGCGATCGAGTAAGGAGTCAGTACATCTTTGGGAAGCGTGGACTTCAATTTAGCGATATTTAGGGACTTTGACCCAACCAAGGACCTAACGAAGACGCGCAAAGAACGGGAAAACTTCGCGGACAAACGAGATTTCGGCGCGCTCGCATTGTTGTCTGGACGTTGATGATGCAGTGATTCGCAAGTACAGAACCAGCCAATTCTGGCTTCAGCTCTTGGCCGTAACATTGCAACTAGTAACATGGAACAGAAATAATCCCATCCTTTTGCACTAGTTGCAAGATTAGGATATACTCTCGTCCCAGTGAAGGTGTCGAAATATCCAAACCACATACACCAAATGATCATGTTATTCGTCGACAGAAGGGTACACAAACGGAAAGGCTCTGGCTTACGAGGTGAACTTGTCTGAAGTGATGGCCCATGGAGCATCCCTGGATGCATCGAGAATTGCCACATTTTTGTCGGCTTGTTTAACAGCTTTGCGGAGTTCTTCTTCTTCACGAGTTTCCAGGACCCGCTGGGAGGCCTTACGATCAAACAGGCTGGAACAGGTCCTCTGAACTGCCGAGTCTGGCTTCCATTTGCGCGCCGCCGCCACACTTAGACTGCTGCCATCGCGGGTGCATTTGACTTCCACCCACTGCCCAGCGAGCTCCTCCTACATTGACGCACGCAACAGGGAGGCCATTGCTGAACCAGGAGGGGGTAGAATCGGTCTCCTAGAGGTCAGCGCATTTATAATTCAGTTCAATACTATGACCTATCAACCGAAAGAGCATATCCATACTGCCAGTCTTACCAGTTTCCCGCTTTCCGCCTCGTCAAAGCACACAGCCAAAAGCACGTTGGCGTTTCGCGCTCGGACAGAGACATGACTGAGAATGTCGGGTGAGACAGCCGCAGAACGGACCAGGACGGCCTGAACGCCTTCGGGAATTTCCTCTTCACCGCTCACAGCATTGCAGAGCAGGATTGTTGGCGATTCAAATACCTTGTCCTGAATTGTCATGTGGAAAGTGAAACAGCAGAACATAGGGAGCACCTTAACATCGTAATCAGAAGAAGGGTTCTCACGCCCGTTGCATGCAAGCCCATCTCGACTAAGCTTCCGCTAAAATTCACTACGAGGCAGCGCATGTTCTAGGAAAAACGTTTACCACACTGGGCGGGGAAACTAAAGAGGGACCAGGAATTTTAACCCGTATTCACCTGGATGCCCGAGAGTTCATTAATGGTGACAAATTCACCCCTGACCTTCTCTACAACGGAAATGAGTTGCCAGGCAGGCAGCTTTGCTGCCTTCCTCAGCAGCGGTTCGAGGCGCTTGATCGAAAACGAAATGCTCAGTAGAGAGGACCCTCGTAGAACCTCGTCTACAAAGAAGTCGAGTACCTTCTTGTCGGTTCCCACTTGCGCCCCCAGGTACTGTGCTTTGGGCCCGAGACCTTCCTGCACTGAGTCCACTTGCTTGCCTACAAAACGAGACAATCGATCTAACAAGGCCTTCAAAAGAAGAGCTCCTTCCCTGCATTCGTCGTTCGAGCTATCCCCAGATGCACAGCTGGCCGCCAGATTTCCAGACAAGTGCTGCCAGTCGGCACATAGGTTCCTGTGACACCGCGAAAAGAAATCAAGAATAGCATTCGACAAAGTGTACTGTTTGGATCAAGTGCTTCAACCAGCGCATTCCAGGGCTGTTGGATGCGCGCAAAATATGCACAAAATAATAACCAGCGAACATCAGTGCCCTTTTAGGAGCGTGAGGAAAGTGAGGGAGATGCTTTGGGAAGAAGATACGCAGGTGGTAGAAGGGGAGCTCGTATGCCTTTCTATAAACAGCAGGAGCTCCTGCAGCAGCTTAGCAGCTGAACACAAAAATTTGGGATTACTCACGTGAGCTCGACATTAAACGGGTCGTGAGCAGAAAGGCAAAGAAGAAGCTCTCTGAGATGCATTGCGAGTTGTTGTACATCAAACGACGCGGTGGCTTGGAGCAGCAGGCCTTGCTGTTGTTCCAAGACAAAGTCCAGCATCAAAAGCTCTCTCGTTGCGGCTATCTTTGAGTTATCACAGTTGTCAAGACAACCATTTTCGTTTAGCTGGAAACAAATGCGCCGGCGCGCCTCTGACAAACGTGCAAAGCGGTGGTGCAGTTCCCCCGCCCCCATGCCGTCTGTCCTCTGTCCCATCTCCCACACAACTCTCTCTACCGCTTGGACGGTATCTCCAGCGAGGTACCCGCGGGCGTAGTCAAGTGCTTTCTGAAGGCATCCATACAAGATCAGCCAGAACCACACAACTTGGTGCACTGAAAGGTGCCTTGGGGATGCTTTCGTGCCGCTCTCTTGATGTATTGCGCTGTGCGGTGCAATGTGTAGTGTCTAGGCTGCAGTGGCGTCCAGAGAACTACCACAAGCAGTGGCTTACTCGAGCATCCCTTGCATCGTGCACATCCTGAATCACGCTGAGGTAGGCTCTGAAGTCATTTATAAGTTCATTTATGTCCGTGTGCAGCATATGAGGTTCCATGGTAATCTTCCTCTCGTAGCTGGCAAGCCGTTCCCGGCTGATTCCGTGGTCACCCAGCACTCGCCAGTATGCGGAGAGGTCTCCGCGACTCTCGAGGAATGCAATTACTGCCTGGTAACGCAGAAGGCAACAGAAGGAAGTTGAACAAAAATAGAAAACCACATCAGGATATCACATCCGTGCTCTGCACAACCGTAGCAGATCCAGCATTGCGTGAACGCGATCTAGGACATAACACATTTGGCTAATTCACGAAGGCCTCTTGGAGGAACTGGACCTTACTCTGCAGATGCCGATGTCATCTGGGGTGGTGTTGTTGTGGAGCTTTTGGTGCCACTGTTCATAGAAAGATCCATGTTCAGGTATGTGATGTTTGTGCATGATTTCTAGGATTCTGTCTCTGATCGCCTGACCCTGAGAACCGCCTCTACCCATAGTGCTGAGGCAGCAACGAATCAGCGGACGGTGGGAAGGAAAGTTGCACCAGAGTCTGGCGGTATAGAAAGTCAGGGATTCGCATGCATGGGCCAACTCTCGAGGCTTTGTGTTGTAATTTCTTTGCCAGTCCAGCAAACCCAGAAACGCAAACCGAGCCCAAGTAAACATGAGCTCCCAGAACTCCTTCTCCTCTGCCGCCTCAGTGGCAGCCAGCTCACCACACGCGAGGAGGTCGTGAGCAGCCAGAGCTTTCTTCATGCAGGCCCCGAACCCCTCTGGCAACGGCGCCTCATCCCCCTCCCACTGCCTGTGCGACCATCTCCTCGCCAGCTCTGCCACTCTCTTTGACCGCGTACTGTACTCAGGAGATGAGGAGAGTCTGGCCTCAGAACGCCGCGCAAAGGATTCATAGAAATCACGCATTAAGTTGTACCGATGCATCAGCGTCATGTGTTGCCACTCCACCTCGGCCTCCACGATCTTCTCCAGGTAGTCACGGTTCTCACCCTTACAAGGCACATTTTCCACATCCAGCAAGCGGACCTGCAACACCAGATATGAAAACCATACGAGACGCCTGAGCGGTCTGGTAAAAGTTGGGAGGGATCGTAGGACCTGCTATACATTGGGGTTCAGCAGAATCTTGTCTGACGGCTTGTTCTCGTTAGTAGGCTTTGAAGAACTTTAACAAATGTTTGAGCGATTGCGCTTTTATGAGGGTTCCTACTTGGATGTCACGGTTGTCAATAGCCTTGTACCACCTGTCAGCATCCCTCTCTCTGAGGCAGCAGGCAAAGCCGTCGAAGAGTGGCTCAATGCCAGGATCCCCTTCGAAGTGCGGAGTGGTCTTGAGTGCTGGAACATGAATCTCTAGGCGTTGCAGAAGACCATCAGGAGAGTTTTCAAAAGGTGTCTCACAAGCCCTGCGCCCCAAGACAGACCACACATTCGTGTTTCTCTCAGCTCGACGCGCCCGTACTGCAGGGGAGCCGATGGCCACTAGAATTTGCAACCCGCTCTATAGCAGTTGCTATATAGTGCAATTAGCCGCTGATTTCTGCTGCTTTGGGCTCACCGGTGTGGATCCGCCACTACTGTATGGGGCGGCCTAACTTCTGGAGGGGGGCAAATCCACTGATACCTCCCTCCTTTTCCTGTTTCAATGGGGGGGGCTCCCTTAGCTTCAGCCTCCTTTTGCAGCTCCGTTTGCCTCCTTCCCATGATGTCAACCATGCCCCACCTCAAGACACACGGAGTTTGGAGACAAGCTGTGAGCGAGATGAGGATGCTGTGCTTGGAAGCATCCGCCTCAGTTTTCACCAGAAGTTCTCCTATTCCATCGGAAAGAGGCACCCGACGCAATGTTAGAGCACTTTCGGGATCTCTGCAGCGTTGACAGCATGCATAACAGCAATTAGAACATATCATTATGCCGATGTCAAAGAGTAGCATATGTTATTTCTCTCTACACTTTTACAGTACGGTTGTTTTGCAGTGTCCTTGAGCTATTATTAGAGCCAGTTCCTTCCCTCACAGAGAAAACACCAGTGCTGTGCATAATGGACAAAGTAAGACTGGCGTGTACACCGTTGGGGAGTTTCTGGTGCATGAACATGTGTGTTGCTGATCCTTTGCGTCTCACTGCTCCTGAGCAAATTTGTTGAATGCTTGCTTAGCTTCGTTCCACTTTTTCTTTCGTTCTTCTCTCTCCCTAGCCTCTTCAGCAGCTCGGATCTCTTCAAGCTTCCTGTACTTTTCGCGCAGCGTTTCCCAATAAGGATGCGTAGGAAGTTTTACGAAGAAGTCCCCCGCTTGGTCCGCGAACCAACGATCTGCCTTTACTTCTTTTAACACAAACGAAATCCCGTACGGCACAGCGTCTCCCCTGAAGCAGAGGGCCACGCGTTGAAAGCCCACGCTGCGCGACGTCTCGCAGAACTAAACGCAAGCAGCACAAGCGAGGAACAAATTCACACGAAACACAACTCAAGGGATGCCGTAACGGTCGCCTAACACCGTGACACTGTCGCAAAAGTTAAAAACGACAATACGATAGCATTTGATGCAGGCTTGTTATTGGTGGTACTAGCTTTTTCCCGTAACGCTGTTTAACTATATCTGGATACGTACATGGGTATGCGTCCGTGTCCAAATGATATGCACAATGCGCGGAATCAGAGCATTTGAACGTGCAGAGTGAATGTGTGGTCATGGACTTGTGCCTGCATGCTTAACTGTGTACTTACTGTTGTTATGCTCACAGATACACGCAGCCGTATGTGTGCGGATAAGCTAACGTCGATAGGACTTACTTTCAGGCACACACAAAGACATGCGGCCATGCGCGCGAAGGCAGAATATGGATGAACGAGATGTTTAACAGCATTGAAATGCATGCACTATGGGAATCTAGATGAAGTTTGTACCTCAAATAAGGTTTGCGCTGCCTTGTTGTCGATAGGGTAGTGAGCGAAGGTCCCGTAAAGCTTCTCGAGGTGGCACCCATCCCCTGACACGTCCTCAGACTTTGGTTCATCATTAGCCTTGCCTTTCTTCTGCCCGTCGATGTTCCTTTCAGAATCCTCCTTTTTATGTGTCCCTCGGTGCTCTTGTCGGTCCGACTGCTGCATCTGTTGCGCGTCGCTGCCAACGTCTACCAACATTTTGTTGAGTTCCATGCGTTTCCAGGTACTGTTTTCGCTTTCTACTGTTCCCCAGTGAAGCAGAAGAGCGGCTGGCCAATCGCAGAAGAGTTCGAACCCGCAGCATCCTTTGTCCACGAATGTCAATGCCAATAGCTGCATGTCGCCGTCGTTCACCACAGTTCTCCAGTAGCTGCGCAGTTCATCTCACACACTTCCAATGGGGTTGCAGCAACGAAAATTCACTCATATTCTTTGAAGCATGTGTTAGGGCCTGTACAGTTGTATCGTGCGGAGGTACAAATGCGTGCACACATACATCCACTGGCACGAATACGTTTGTCAGCGGTGGTTACACAATTGCATTCAATTGCAAAGCTAGCTTCCCAAGTGGATATAGAAAAAGAAAAAATCGATGCCGAAATGAGTTGGGTAAATCCACAGGTTCCGCTTGATGACACCTGTGTCAATTCGGATGAAAGAATGCATGCTACATTGCGCCTTCGAGCAGCAAAAGTTTTTCGTTGTGGATGCATTTCTCTGCTGTTGCATGCATATAAAGAGAATGAAGCAACGCATCTGCAATATTTCTTATCTTTCTCAGGGTTTCGGTTGGTTAGATGTCGGGCAGAAACGCCGGGAGAGTGGACGGCAAACAGAAACCAATGGAAACGTGCTGAAGGTTCACGCACCGTGTGCTGGAGGGCTTGATTTGTTGCAGAGGCTGTGTCTGTTTGTAGGCAGCTATAGCTTTCAGGAGAGCACTTCGTGACAGCATCAATTTTATCGCCTGCTTGAGAGGAACCATGAAATTCGTAGAAGGTCGTCCTGGGGTAGCCTGCTTGAACCATTCGTTCGGGGGAGAGTGCAACACGAACACCATGTATTCTGGGGCCACATCTGCGGGGAACGTCAACTCGAGCACTGGGGGGGAGGAGGAGGAGTGTGAGGACGGAAAGGGAATATCTGATGCCCCGTCCTTGAACTTCACGGGCTGACCTTTACAGCGCAGCTGCTCCATTAATTCGCTGCTGGGAGGCAGCCACTCCCCTGGGTTCTTAGCGACACCCCTGAGGCGCAGAAGTCGACACATTTGCGTTTGTAGCCGATAGGATGATGTGGAAGTATACACCGGAGCAATGCAGTGGGAGATGCACAGATGACTGACTGGACCACATATCGAGCCTCTCCCGGCTCACCAGTGCAATAGTAGTTCCTTGTTTGCCCCGCTTTCTCCGAAAAAGGGTTCTTTGAAAGACAAAAGCACCTGCACATTCTGCCCGTCAGAACTGGTCTTTTCAGGCAGACGCCGAACTGTGCACGACAGTGTACGGCCACCGTCAACCGGGAGATCCAGGTGGAATGCATCTGACTCTGCGCCTTCTAGACGAGGCGAGGATTCCTGCTGATCCGCCAGTTTTTCTTTCGCCATTTCTACCTGTTCAGCTCGTCGGTGTGAGCGTACTGGGTTGATGACAACAAAAAGTGATCATGCCAAGGCTTCCCCGCCAGCTGCGGAATGCCGATCTTCTATAGGCACCTGTTAGAGAAAGGAACTTGTACCTGGAGTAATACGGCCCACGAAAACTCAACTGTGTAGCAGTGTGGACCCCACATACCTTGCTCCCTCACAACGCCCTTCTCGCGCTCGGCCCTGACTTCCTGGTGAACATGAAGATCTGCCGAACCTTCGAGAGGACCTGGGTTTCTGAATGAGGCAGATATTTGACTAAAAAACAGCTAGTAACCATTAACAGTGCCTTTGAGTGCCCCACCAAGTCCACCGCACGACCACCGCCAACAGGGGAGAGGCGAGCCGTACGAGGGAAAGGAAACCTGCGTTTGTTTTAATGTTTTCGTTACCGGCTAACCTGGGCAGTCAATTTGTTGCGGTCACTGAAAGTCACCTTTTTTTTTGAAAGAGCAAGGTACAGGATAACTGGTAAGGCCCCTCTCTTTCCCCCTATTCACTTCTGCTACACATACATAAGAGGGAGCAGCCGACATAGCATCGGCAGGACGGACGCTGCTCTTGAGCGCTTATTGTCCGGGCGTAATCGTAAATAGCCTCTTCCATAAGTGTTATATTATTGATTTCGTAAAGTAAAACATGATTACAGCCATGTTAACTCGAGTTTTCAATGAAGTTCCCGTCCCCCGCTTAGCTTAGTGAGTTGAGTTCGCCGGTCCGACGACTTCGTCTGCACTGAAGTGACGCCTTTGTGAAATAATAAATAGCGCCGCTAAGTTTTCCAACTAAAGAAGATACCAAATACCTTTCATGTTCTCCTTTTGGGTCTAGAGCCTCTTCTCAAGGGCGTTTCTAGCCCTCGGCTCTATCTACAAATATAGTACTCTTTCGCCTGCACATTGAAATACTTTAGTTTGCTCTCCTCTATACGAAAAGCCCCCATTGACTATCACAACCATGAAGACAATATCCCTTATAGACGTGGAAACGGTCAGTGGGAAACAAAAGCTCGTGGAGTGTAACGGACAGCAGAAGATACTGGAACTCATTTTCTTCCGTTGAGATACGAATTTACTTGATAGATGCTGTGCCGCGCATTCTTGCACTCTTTCTAGATGTTTTCATTTACGAGCTGTACATTCATCTGCATGGGTATTCTAACAAATCCCAGAGTTGCAGCCAGCCATAGGCAGCCTTGAGCGCTGGGGCATAACAAAGGTATCAAAGCGCTCGGAAGAAACGCTCCCCAAAGCAGCTTTCAACACCTTCGAGCACCAAACACCGGGGGCACAGCAGTACGGTGTCAGTGGGATTTTAGAGGTAGGGCGGATAGGAAGCAGGGGTGTCTTGAGTTGCTGCAGGACTTGCTAGTTTCGCATGAGTCATTGATATAGGAGCTCTGCGTTCAACGTATGATCTCTGTCCACAAATATTCTTCTCGATGCAGTTCTGCCAACAGCTTTCTCTGCTTAGAAATTCTTGATATTTCCATACTCCGTTCTGCTATCTACTTCGCAACGCAACTGAAAACTTCTTCAGTGCATATATGTATAGTCCAGAATAGTGTTACCCTTACTATGATGTGGCTGCCATTGCTGTGCCTCTTGTTCTAGCAAAGAAGACGCCAATAGCAAATGTAACTTATCAGGCGCATTCTGAAGGGGTGAGTGCTCAGCATAGTTGGAGGGTTCATACAAGCGCGAGTATTCATCATGAATTGTTTTCACATTAAACACATTTTCCCCGCACTTTGGCTTATGATGAAACGTCAGGGGATTTTCCCCATTCATTGCAAGGATTCTCTACAACGCATAAAAGCAGATGATGGTGGTGGCTCATACTAGCCACATGTTCATGAGCCAGGAAACCCGTTTGCGTGTTTCCTGCAGTTGCCGTGCGTTGAATGTTTCACGTGCAACTAACCCACGATGCGTTAAAAAAAAAGAAAATGTTTTATTACACCTCATGAGCTTTTTTTTTGTGAGCCGCTTCGCCTCGTGCGCACCACACACGGACCTGAAAGACCAGCGGTTGCTAGCAGAGCAGATGTAATTCAATATGAATCGATTTGCACAACGATAACCACTGTAAATTAGAGCTTTAGCCTGAGTTCAATGGTACTATGTTCTCAGCAAGAGGCACTAAGTTTTACAGAACCCGTCCAGGATATCCGTGGTATAGATGAACGTGTTTTAAAAGCCTATACACCATTCCGCGCAAATGAGGCTTCATGCCAAGGAATGTATAAACAAACTCTTTGCAGTGCTACGCAGTCGCTGCGGGTCTGCATTTGTTAAAGAGTGAAATATTGTATGGGCTTTCCTAGAGGCTTGAGGCTGTTCGGTATCAGGGGTTCTTGTGGAAGGTTTGGGTCCGCCGTAGAGCCAAACTACTTCAGGTGAGATTTCAAAAAAAGGCAAGAGTTCTCCCTCTACTCTTCACCCTATTCGGGACAGTGCTGAATGCCCTAGGCCGTTTAGCAGAGGAGGTGACCTCGCAGGTGTTGCAGAATACTTCGCTGCAACGCCTGCTGGTAAGCAACGCCGCACACCAGGGTGCTCAAGCCCCTTTCTGATGCAGCCACTAAGACTGTAGAAAGCTGCTAAAAGATAACACGGCAACTAGTGCGCTGCTTGCATGGAACTAGAAATATTTGCATCTGCAGGGGAGAGAAGATGCTCCAGTTGTAGCTCACAACAATCGTATGCATGGATCGCTGCATAGAGACAGAGCTTATCCTTCGTTTGCTCACTGGCAACAGGAGAAGATACCAAACTTTTTCGAAAGAAGCTAGTAAACAGTTCATATATTTGAAGACTTTTCTTGCATGACTATATGCAGCGGACTACGACAGAAATCAAGATCGTGCAGCGGGAACATGAACGACCCAACTCGGTTACCATAATTCCTAGCTTTTTCCAGCGGTAATCAAAAACCACTATATCTAAATATAAATACAAGAAACCAACTAAACATGCACATGAGCAAATACACCTAAAACAGAGCGACAAAAACCTTCCGTTCTAGAACGAAGTTTCACTCAGCCCCAAGACTGCCAGCTGCGCCTTGTTAGCCGAAAGTTCAGATTACATCCTACAGGTGAAAAGGGTTAGTTTTATTGTTCACTTTTGCGTTCTTTTACGAATTCTAATTCGAAATGCATGCATGGGAGTAGTGGTGGCGGCTGCAGCACTGCGGGCGCGTTGCATAGAGCCCCACGTTTCCGCCAATTCCCGGGCTAAAGTTTCTCTTTTCTGCTCAATTTTCATGAATAAACTTTAAAAACAAATTAAAATACGCAAGAAACCAGGCTGTACACCGTACCTCGTCTCGGGTGTATGCGCAGATCCTGAACGACGCCGTTGCGTGTTTCTTCAGTTGAACAGAAACTCAACAGAACAAATGAGCATCTGACAGCGCCACGCTCACGCTGCCTTGTACCAGCGCTTCATGGTGTGCTAGTGCTGCTGATTCCTCCTCTTGGTGGAGATGGAGGGGCCCCCTTCGGGGGCCCCCCCGGCAGGCGAAAGGGGTTGTGCAGCAGCGGTAACCCCCCAAGTTTCAGCATCTACACCTGCTTCAGAAGATGCAGCAGATGCATCGAGCGTATACTTCTGCAAATCAGCGCCTCCTATGCCTGATCCTTGGCGGCCACCTAATGCTTACGATGACCTTATAGGGCTGCACCCCGAACGGTAAGCGAAGGTTTAGTGCTTTCTCTCTCTTTCTGTATGTATGTGTATGTGTGTGTGCGTATATATATATATATATATATATATATATATATACATATATATATATATATATATATATATATATATATATTCTGTGGTGTGTGTGGTTTGTTTTTTTTTTCAGAGTGGCGTTTGTCTCGCAGCAGGAGCAGCACTTTGCGTCGCGGCTTCGATTGGCTGCGCTGCGGCCGCGGGGTGTATACGGCCCGGGTTTGTTGTCGAACACTTTACCTCACCAGACGAAATTCTTTTGTCTTCATCAGCCTCTTCCTCCTTTACCTATACCCGAGGCCCATAGATACCACAAATTTACTTTAGTGGATTTGCTTGAACACGAACCCGCAGAAAATAAACACGAAACAACAAATGAAGATGTTTCATTCTTTTCTTCTCTAGCAGCACAACCAGCCGGCGCCACAACCACCACCACCAGCAGCAGCAGCAGCAGCAGCAGCAGTAGCGCAGACAAGAGCGCGAAGACTGCAGCAGCAACTGTTGCTGCATTTCTACTCTCTGCTGCTCCTGCTGCAGCCTTGGGGGAGCATGCATTTCGTAAGGTGCCCATGCAGCATCAGCAGCAGCAGCAGCAGCGCCCCGAGCAGCAAGCAGCAACGATGAGCAGCAGTTTGCTGCGGTCTTTCTCTGCTCAGAGCCTCCGGCAGCAGCAGCTGCAGCAGCAACACAGCAGCAGCAGCAGCGCCATCGGAGCAGCATCCTCAGTCTCTAGCAGAAAAGGCAGAGCAGAAAGCTTCGTTAGCAGCAGCTCGCAGCGGCTGCAGCAGCAGAAGCACTACCTACAGCATCAGCAGCAACCTACGTACATGCAGCAGCAGCCGCAGCTGCAGCAGCAGTACAGCCAGCCGCAGCAGCAGTACATGCATCCACAGCAGCAGTACATGCAGCAGCAGCAGCAGCAACCGCAGCAGTACATGCAGCAGCAGCAGCACCCGTGGAGTACTGTATCGGAGACAAGACAGGAAAAAAAAAGAAAACCCAAAAGAAGAAAACTAGATGACTGGTAGTGAGCAGCAGCTGCCACCTGTAGCAGGTTGAGGGGTGTTGCTGCGCTGCTGCAGCAGCAGCAGCAGCAGCAGCAGCAGCAGCAACTGCAGCAACTGCTGCTGCGTGTGGTGTGGTTGCTGCAGCAACTGGGCTGTATGCTGATGCCACCCAGCATTATAAACCCTAAACCCTAAACCCTAAACCCCGAGCTTTTCTTGCTGGGGTTTGTTTTATTTATTTTGTTATAAAAGGCTCCTTTCAGGTGTCTATACACCTAACTGCTGCTGTGTTGCTGCAGCGCAGCAGCAGCCACCTCAACTAAACCCTAGAAACACAAACCCTTATACAGCAACGCAAACCCTTATACAGCAACACAAACCCTCACAAGGAAACATAAACCCCTCTACGCTCTACGGAGCTCCTCTGTGGTTATATGTCTCCTTTTTTTTCTCTTTCGGTGGCTGCAGCAGCAGAGAAACATTCTATACTTGTTCTCTACATATACATATATGTATCTGTATTTGTATATGTTATATACATGGATGCGTATATATTTGTGTGTACGTATTG